>NC_080175.1:93849219-93940016 GCF_950295315.1 Erinaceus europaeus
GTGGGACTACATCAAATTGAAAAGCTTCTGCACATCCAATGAAACTATTAAACAAACAAAGAGACTCCTCACAGAATGGGAGAAGATCTTCACATGCCATACATCAGACAAGAAACTAGTCACCAAAATAGATAAAGAACTCAGCAAACTTAGCACCAAAATAGCAAATCACCCCATCCAAAAATGGGCAGAGAATATGAACAAAACATTCACCTTAGAGGAGATCCAAAAGGCTAACAAACATATGAAAAACTGCTCTAGGTCACTGATTGTCAGAGAAATGGAAATTAAGACAACACTAACATACCACCTCACTCCTGTAAGAATGGCATACATCAAAAAGGACAGCAGCAACAAATGCTGGAGAGGTTGTGGTGACAGAGGAACCCTTTTACATTGCTGGTGGGAATGTAAATTGGTACAGCCTCTGTGGAGAGCAGTCTGGAAAACTCTCAGAAGGCTAGACATGGACCTTCCATATGATCCAGTAATTCCTCTCCTGGGGTTATACCCCAAGGAATCCATAACACCCAACCAAAAAGAGGTGTGTACTCCTATGTTCATAGCAGCACAATTCAGAATAGCTAAAAGCTGGAAGCAACCCAGGTGCCCAACAACAGATGAGTGGCTGAGAAAGGTGTGGTATATATACACAATGGAATACTATGCAACTATCAAGAACAATGTACCCACCTACTCTGACCCATCTTGAACAGAGCTAGAAGGAATTATGCTAAGTGAGCTAAGTCAGAAAGATAAAGATGAGTATGGGATGATCGCACTCATCAACAGAAGTTGAGTAAGAATGTCTGAAAGGGAAACTAAAAGCAGGACCTGACCAAATTGTAAGTAGGGCACCAAAGTAAAAACCCTGTGGTGAGGGGTAGACATGCAGCTTCCTGGGCCAGTGGGGGGTGGGAGTGGGTGGGAGGGATGGGTCACAGTCTTTTTGTAGTGGGAATGGTGTTTATGTACACTCCTAGTAAAATGTAGTCATATAAATCACTAGTTAATTAATATGAGAGGGGGAAAATTAATTGTATGTCTCAAAGATTTTTTTAAACACAGACTGAATCTTTTTAATATATAGGCTGTGTATTTGATATGCGGACTCTCTCAAAAGCCTAGACCAAGTAGATCAGAAGCAACCAATAGCACAGCTATATACAAGATACTGGGTACTATACAGCAAATCTTAACAAAAGGACTTTTCAAAGTTAACCCAATTACCAAATAATGTGATGATAACATTAACTATCGATTGTCTTTTGGAACCCTAAGACAGCAGGAACCTCACATCTCCATTAGAGAGCCTCTACATCCCCCAGTCCTGGAACCCTTGGATAGGGCCCACTTTCCCATATGCCTCTCCCAATCCATATCAAATAATATTGCATCTGCTGATCACAACCTAATCAACGCAACGATGGCCACCTCAATATGCTTCACTTCATACTATGTCCAGAGACTTCACATGTGGAATGACAACCCTTCAGCTTCATTATTCAGATGAGACCTTTCCTTTCATAGTATCCTCTAATTTCATCCCAGGTTGTTCACTTCCTAACAAAGTCCCAAAACCTAGATATACACCAGTTTTTGTGAGAGAGAGAGCATATGTTCACACGTATCCATAAACTACTGCAAAATATATACCTGAAAATAGAAGTACACTAGAGTTTGCAGGAGTATCCCCATAACACTTCCTCTCCACTATTCCAAGCTTTGGGTCCATGACTGCTCAACAATTTGTTTGGCTTCGTATGTTAACTCTCTTTTCAGCCACCAGGTTCCAGATGTCATCAGGATGCTGGCTAGGCTTCCCTGGACTGAAGACCCCACCAATGTGTCCTGGAGCTCAGCTTCCCCAGAGACCCACCCTACTAGGGAAAGAGAGAGGCAGACTGGGAGTATGGACCGACCAGTCAACGCCCATGTTCAGCGGGGAAGCAATTACAGAAGCCAGACCTTCTACCTTCTGCAACCCTCAATGACCCTGGGTCCATGCTCCCAGAGGGATAGAGAATGGGAAAGCTATCAGGGTAGAGGGTGGGATATATGGAGATTGCGTGGTGGGAATTGTGTGGAGTTGTATGCCTCCTACCATATGGTTTTGTTAATTTATCCTTTCTTAAATAAATAAAAAAAAAGAAAAAGGAAGGAACGAAGGAAGGAAGGAAGGAAGGAAGGAAGGAAGGAAGGAAGGAAGGAAGGAAGGAAGAAAAGACAAAGGGAAGTAGAAAAGTGGCAGCAGTCTTACCTGGTAGAATGTGCATGTCTTATTGTCAAGGACTCTGGTTTGAGCTCAGAGTCACGCAGTGTGATAGGTTCCATGGATGCGGCTTCACAGGCAGTGGAGTGGTGCTGAATATCTGCTTCTCTTTCTATCTCTCACTCTATATTTAGACAAAAGAGAAAAACATGCCAACAATGGAGTTGTGCAGGCACCGAGCCCCACAATAGCCCTGATGGCAAAACAATGATTAAATAAACAAATAATTTTATTTAAAAAGGGAAAGAAAGAAAATGGGGGGGGGGGACTATAACAAAGAATTGATGTCCATTCACTGTACAGAAAAATGAAAGTGTCTGCAACAAATGGTGTTGGGGAAAATGAACACCACTAGACAACAGAACAAAACCTACATTGCTCTGACCCAATGTACAAAAATGGATTCAGGAATGCTTAACGACCTAAAACTGACACATACAGAAGGCAGCATGCACAGAATACTTATTGCATAATCTCAGAATCAGTGATGTCTTTGGGGACCTGACCCCAGTGGCAATGGAAATTAAATAAGTGTTGAACAATCAGAACAACAGACTTTGTATGGCAAAAGAAAATGTAAAAAGAATGCAAAAGAAACAGAAAAAACAGAATAGGAGAAAATAATTGCACATCTTACACCTGATAAGGAGTAAATACTAAAAGTATACAATACATATGTCTAAGTCCTAAGATTTGGAACAGTAAATGTTACTTTATTTAGAAATAGAATCTCTCACAAAGAAAAAATGTGACATCATTCTAGTTTTTTCTTCTCTACTAAGTGCTGTTTTGTGTTTTATATTTATTTACTCTGTCTGACTAACAATAGTGAGATGGTTGAATATTTATTACAGGTTGCTGCAACAGCAGCATATTTTTGGAGAAGTCCTTAACATCCAAGATAGAAAAAAAAAAACCTTAAACATGAAAGCTGAATTTATTGAAACGGTAAAGATTTAAGGATTCTTGGTATAACATGAATCTTCTTAGTGGTTTCTTTGGTTCAGATTCAGCATTTTTCAGAAAGTGTTAAAAAGAACGATGTATTCCAAGAAGGTATTAGCAAGTAGGTAGTGGTTAGAAATGAATTCTTTAGTCATATGCCACAATATTTATTTATTTATTTATATTCATTTATTTATTGTGAAAGAAAGTGAAGGTATGAGTAGTGTGTGTGTGTGTGTGTGTGTGTGTGTGTGTGTGTGTGTGTGTGTGCGCGCGCGAGCGCGCAGGGTGGGGGTAAAACACTGCTCATTTCTTGCATATGTTACTTTGAGGGATTGAACCTATGACCACTGACACTTCAGTCATTCTTGCTCTGATGTTACATTCTTCTTCGGGTAAAGAAGTCCCTTTTTCCTGCTGCTGACCACTATTGTACACTTTCAAGGACAAGTGATGAGCTTGGATAGAATCCTAACTATGGATAGAATCCTAACTATGGCACATTCCCAACAAGCCAATTCCTCTTTTGCTTTTATTTCTCATAGAAATGGTGTTTGAAATTAAGTATAAGAATATAGGAGGTTCCAGTATGAATATAAAATAAAAGTGTTTCTGTTTGGTAACATTATAATATCAAGTTATTAAAAGTTGGTAGCTCCAAATAACAATTCTTTTATAGTTTTGAAGACTAGAAGTCTGCATTCAAGATGTAAGCAACCTGCATTCATAGGGAAGCTGGAAAGCTTATCTCTTTTTTAGTTTTTTCTTGTGGCATTAGGTATTCCTTGACTTGAAGCCATATTGCTGTAATTTCTGTCTGCCTGATAGTATTGTCTTCTTTTTCATGGATTTATTAGAGAAAGGGTGATTTTCAAGACAATTGTTACTACACGAGGACAATGTCTTCACTCCTTATTACAGCTGTCTGCACACCATTCCTTCTTTTAAAATATATTTTAAAAATGTATCTATTATTGGATAAAGACATAGAGTAACTGAGAAGTGAGAAGGAGATGGAGAGGGAGAGAGACAAAGAGACACTTGCAGCCCTGCTTCAGCACTCGTGAAGCTTTTGCCCTGCAGGTGGGGACCAGGGGCTTGAACCCAGGTCCTTGTGCACTGTAATGTGTGCAGTCTGAATCCCCACTGGTATGACCAGAATGGCAGACTTTATTTAAGACAGCAGTGGTGCTGCTTGAGGTGTTCTACCCTTGGTGCTTTTGCTCACTGTAGCACTTATAATCCTGATTCTTGGAACCTCTCAGACTTACTCGTCCATTCTCTAATAAGAACCTTTCTGTTTAAACTCACTAGAGTAGTTTTTCTTTGTGGCAAAGAATACCAAATAATAACACAGCAAATAAGGTTAAAAACAGGGATCATTTTATGAAAAATAAAAAAAAAAAAACCATAAAGTTAAGTTTGAAACCTAGGGTCCATCTTTAATAAATAGAGCTTTAGAACATTGAAAGCTCACTATAAACTAGTAAAAGGGAATATGCAGTCTTTCCTTAAATATATTTAGTGCCAGTATGCTTACTTTTGGGTAGAGACATATGGCCTGGATTTAACAGAAGACTATTTGGGAAATGTTTTACGTTTCTCAACTCTATCTGCTACAAGGAAGACAGAATGATCTTGCAAATACGTAAATTTTACAAGGTCCTGGACTCAAAATTCATTTTCTTTCCACTGACATATGTCACTAAAGTCTAAATTCCTTGGATATATATATAAAATATTTTATTTTGTTGGTCAACATTTCTCCTTTGGCTAGTTCTGCTTCTGTTTCTATCCATGTCATGCCAGGTTCCCCTGCATTGCTTAACGCTGTAATCTATTTACATAATCATTGTTTTGTTTGAGACCCGCCCTGGTTTAATCCCCATTGGTTTAATCCCCACTGGTTCGGCTCTTTTTCCACTCTGCCCCCTTATCCTATGTATTTCCTTTTACATGCTACCACTTCCTTCCTGGAGAGTATAAATGCAGATGAATAAAGCAAACATTGGACTGCATTCCCGCTCTGTGAGTCCCAGAGTCTCTCTCTCTCTCTCTCTCCTGCAACGCTAGCCTGGCATCTGGCACCTGAACAGGGACCGGCATTATTTAATGTTTTTATATATGTCTTTAAGTGTGTAATCCCTAGGTTTCTAACCCAGCATTGGTAGGGTTCCCTCTGTCTCCCTTTCCTACTTACTGTCTTTCATTCTAATCACACAGTGCTGACTGTTGATTTGAGAGCAAGTGTTGCCTCCTTCTTACTTTCACTACTTTGTATCCACTTGTTCACATATACGACTTATATCCTCTTCTGGGAGTTGAGCTAGCTTTTCACAGCTTTAAACCCTTAGCTCAAATACGACATTCTCTGTGACATTGAACTTGACACCTCAGGCATATTTGGGTTCTTCCCCTCTCTCTGCTGCAGTTGGCACTCACATCATTAAAGCAATTGTCTTATTTAGTTACAGCTCTTTTCTTGAAATGTCCCGCTGCTCAAGAAAATTGTTCCTTGAGGGTTTACACAGTATCTTATTTCTTATGTGATGTTATTAACATGGGAGAAGAGACACTAGTACAGTTCCTTATAGAGTCAAGATCCCTGTCTCTTTTACCAGCATATCAATCACCCAGATTCAGGGTGCTTCCAGCCTAGGTTTTCTTCATGCAGACTCTGCCATGTGAATGCAGGAGAAGAGGAGGCATGTGAGCATTTCTGAGATCACCTACCATTTCTTTCTTTCCCATTGTGGTAGATTTTTTCCCCCTCTTCCCCTACTCCTAGTACACTTTGGAATCTTATTGGAAATGGAAGGTGCCAAAGAGAGTCAGGACATTTAGGACACTTCTCAAAACTCTACTTTTAAAAGAAACAGAAACAACTTGTAGTTCTTTAAAAAAAAATGGAATAAAATCTATTACACTAGACAAGAGTTTTATTTCTCTGCAGGTAACTGAAACAGCAGGTGTGACTTCATGATGGGAAAGGGAACAGCCATATATATATTTAATGAATTAAAGATGATACTGACATGTTGACTCTTACATCAACTAGAAAATATAACAAAATGTCATTACCTGTATTAAATGTCATTACCTGTATTAAACAAGTCATCATTCTGTTTCCTCATGTTAAAGCAAACTAAATTAAATCAATCAGCTTTTGATGCTGAGGAATTATTCTGATGCAGTCTCCGCCCCCAGGTTTTACCTTGCCCCGCGTAATCCTAGCAGTGCCCCCTTCAACCAATCCTGCCCCCACACGTCACCCCTGGTTGTGGGCCAATAAAAGCTCACTCACTCCCCCCACCTCTCTGTGCTTTCTCGCCTCTCGCCCCGTGGTGAGGTAGTGGGGATGGCCATTGTCGGCTGATTCCACGTGGCCTGAGCCACCCCCCCATCCTATAATAAAGATTCGTGTACCCCACTTGTTCCAGACTTCCTCTCTCTCTCTTCTCCACGGTGCACCCTGACACCTGGCCACAACCAACAAGCTTTGATATTTTATAATTTCAGCTTTTATTTTTTTATCTTTTATCTTTTTATTTTTTATCTTTTCCTTGTTGGTTCTTTATTAATTTGTTTTTGTAGCATAAGATCTCATGCATGAATGATTCTGCATCTTAGAGAGAGATGAGAGAGAGAGAGAGAGAGAGAGAGAGAGAGAGATTGAACACAGCACCTTCACTCCTCCAGCCATGAAATTCCACCCTATGCTGTTCTGCTTGAGTTTGACCTCACAGTCTCAAACTTGGTGACAAGCGTGTGTACTGGACAGCTATCTCCCCAATACTGACTGACATTTTTAAGATAATTTTTCTTTTTTGCCTTCATAATATTTGAGTCATATGCCAACCACTAATAGGTCTGAATTTTAAGTAAAGGCACAGAAATCATTTTCTCACCTGAAATCTTGCACATCACTCTGAAAATAAAATGTGAGAAGTGAGAATAGTCTCTATTTGGAGGGGAATCACAGTGTTTAAAATCCCAGTGATAGGGTTTATTTTTAAAGTTAAAAAAAAATCCATGCTAATTGCTTGACTTCTGCATTCAGCACCTCCTGAGTAATCCTGAACGCACATTAGACAAAGCAGTCATATAGAGAGATTACCTCTATGTCCTGTGTCCTTTTCTGTCACTTCTGCCACTCACACATGTTCACATTCATTTTGAATTGAAACAGGGCCTAGCTCTTTTCTTTGCAGTTTGTGAAGTTTACATGGGATTGAAAGGATCTATATTATGTCCTAAGAGGTTTCAGTTTATAGGTAGAGTCCAGTCTTTGTTTATTCAAAATCCTGGTAGTCACAACTAGGTCATAAGTAACATCTTTTAACATGTGGAAGCATTACCAGATAGCCAGAAAATTGACAGGTAGGATAGCTTATAAAATAAGATTCCATAGGCTATGAAACATAGAAACATAGGATAATGGCTAGTCACTAGATAATACTTATCCAATCACCCTTTGGTGAGAAGCAGGCTGAAGGGTGAAATAAGGGTGCAGTTGCTTTGGCAAAACTCTGTTGAAGGAAGTTGATATAGTGGCATGTAGTTTAAGACCTGCAATAATAAATACGATTCTTGAGTAGTGGTTGCATCATCTGGAAGAGAAAGTAAGCCACCCATTAGTGGAAAGGAGGAAAACTTTTTTATTAATTGTGAGAAAAGAACAAAGTCAATGATATGACACAAAATCTTTCTTTGGTTCTTCCACCTAGCTAATGTTCAGTTCCTTTAGGTTCTTTTCAGATATCCATCATATATCTCTTCTCTCCTTGACCAATCTCTCTCTGTCTCTTTGCCTGAACTTCTCTGGAATATTTGGAATACTTTGGCCTTTTGGAGTGTTTTCTAAACCTTTTGGAATTCTCTATAAGTTCCTGAATTTAGATTGGAAAGGTGATGATGGACTCTTATTGACTTTCATAAACTATAGTCCTTTGAAGTCTCTAAAATGGAGACTCTCCAACGTTAATATTTATCTGTTAGAATCAACATATCCCATACTCTCCTGTGCAGTTTCCTTATATGTAATTTTTCCAGTTTAGAGTCCAAAGTCTAGTAGTGTAAAAAAAAATGGTTATTTGCATGGATTCTGGAGCCAGAGCTTCTGCTTCTGAAGTACTGCATTTAGAGTAGTTTAATTGCTTTCCTTCTTTGTAATACTAATTGAAGATTAGTGCGAAAGTAAGAAGGGAATCAAAACAAAAAGTGTGAAGGAACTGCCAAACCTATCCTGTCATAGCAAAAGTAAAACAGCATCTCTGGAAACTCCAAGCTCCTGGGTGCTCCTGCCCCCAAATCCCTTTCTGTCTGGGAGAAGTAACTGCTGACCTGGTCTTCAAAGAAAACCTCCCTCAAGCTGTCATTCCTTGAGTCAACTACATGGAATTCTCCATAGGTGATCAATATAATCAATATAATTTTAAACACTTAAGCCAGGGAAGAAAACTAATTTATTCTTTCTCTTGAGTCCATCCCCCACTCCTTTTTTCTAGGTAATTCTTTTCCATGATGAAGTTTGATAGGTTTCAAGAGTCCCAGAGCCCAGTCCCTCACATCTCATCTTTGTATTGTGTAAATGCTTGTTGATTTCTTCTAACTCTAAAAGTAACAGGTGCAGACTGTGTATCATGTTGTCAGCTGAAACTGAACAAATACTCTTTTCTCTCAGTTCTATGAACCCTCAGCATAGCCTTACCCATCACACTCTGCCTATGTGCATTTAAAAACTTGGAGGAAGGTGAGAGTGGGCAGTAGCACAGCAGGGTAAGTGCACAAGGTTGAAAACCACAAGGACTGGCTCAAGGATCCCAGTTTGAGCCCCAAGCTCCCCTCCTACAAGAGCGGGGGGGGTTGCATCACAAGCAGTGAAGCAGGTCTGCAGGTGTCTGTCTTTCTCTCCCCCTCTCTGTCTTCCCTTCTCTCAATTTCTCTCTGTCCTATCCAACAACAATGACAGCAATGACAACAACGATAAACAAGGGCAACAAAAGGGGGGAAAAATTGGGCAGGCAAAAATAGTTACTATATAGGTATTGCTTTGTCATGTGCACAGCCCAAGTTTGAGCATACCTCCTACTGAAATGAAGTAATTTTTTAGTGTTTTGGCACCTCTCTCTCTCTGAAAACAAAACAAAATTAATTTGGAATATTATAACTGGGTACTTAGTAAGAGAGCTGGTTGTGTTCTGCCTCATTCAGTTGTACACAATTATTTATTTTTTATTATATTATTAAAAAATGGATAGAGAAAAAAATGAGAGGGAAATGAGGTGGTGGGGGGGAGAAAGACACCTGCAGCATTGCTTCACTGACGGTCCCTGTTCGAGTGCCAGATGCAGGGCTAGCTTCAGGGGTGGGAGAGAGATGACCAGGGACTCATGGCTGAGCTGGGAACGCAGTTCAATCTTTATTGATGAGCTGGGATGCAGTTCAACAATCTAATCTCTATTCATTAGAAAATACTGTCCTTAATATCTCCTGAGGTGGAAGTGTCAGGTAGTGTTGGTATGCTTCTAAGACCCATTTTGTTTCATTGGTTTACTCCCCCCCTGCTTAACACTGTATTCTATTTACATAACCACTGTTAACTAATCACTACCCTGCCTGCAGGGCATTGGTTTAATCCCCACTGGTTCATGATGTCTTTTTGCTCTGCCCCCTCTCGTAGTACACCCTGATTTGCACCAGTCACTTTTCGTTCCACCCTCTCTACATCACATCCTGTTTACACTCTACTTGGCAAGTATATATATAAGGACAGGATTGTGATTATAGTTTAGTTTAGTTTATCTTGGCTTAGATTATGCAGTGTTCTGCATGAATAAAGAAATACTGCATACAACTCAGCCGTGAGTCCCTAGTTGTCTGTCTCCCACCCACGAAGCTAGCCCAGCAAGGAAAAGGAAGTACATAGGATAGGGGGTGGGGAGAAGGAAAAAACGCACAAACCAATGGGGATTAAACCAATGAAAACAATGATTATGTAAATAGACCACAGATGAAACATCCCCCTTGCAGGTGGGGACCAGGGATTTGAACCTGGGTCTTTGCACATGTGCACTCTATGAGATGGGCCACCACTCAACCCCCCCAAGCTTCATACATTTATTTATTTATTTATTTATTTTGTCTCTAGGTTCATCGCTGGAGCTCCATGCTGGCACTACGAATCCTCTGTTCCTGGAGGCCTTTTTTCTTTCTTTCTTTCTTTCTTTCTTTCTTTCTTTCTTTCTTTCTTTCTTTCTTTCTTCCTATTTCCTTCCTCCCTCCCTCCCTCCCTCTTTCCATCCCTCTCTTTCTTTCTTTCTTTCTTTCTTTCTTTCTTTTTATTGGATAGGAAAGAGAAAAACTGAGAAAGAAAGGGAAGATAGAGAGGGAGAAAGACAGACACCTGCAGACCCCTTTCACCACCTGTGAAGCAACCCATACCCCGACCCCTGCAGGTGGGAAACTGGGGCCTCAAACTGGGATGCCTGAGCAGGTCCTTGTGCTTTGTACTATGTGAGCTTAACCTCACGCACCACCTCCTGCCCCCCCCCCATAGACTTATTAAAAAACAAAATCCTTGTTTTGCTGTTAAAAGTCCTCACAAGTGGAGGCATTCACAGTATGGCAATATAAACCTAGGCTAAGCACAGCAGATGCTACAAATGACTGTGGACAGTCTTTTCCCACTTGCAATCTATAGGAAAATACTACCCCAAAAAGAGCTTCTTTTTCTTTTTTCTGTAGAGTAGCATCACACACAAGGTCATAAGGAAAGTAGCGCTGAATCTCTCTTTACAGTAACTGTGGGTACGGTATAGAGCAATACCCTCTAATCTTACAATCTTGTAACTCACTATTAATTATAAATAAAAAACAAAGAAGACAACCTCTAAAAAGACAAGAAGACAACCTCTAAACCTCTAATCTGAGAATCAGATTTCCAAGAAATCAACCACTAATGTTCTCTTGAATGCAGCAATTAGCAGGAGATAATCACTGGAAAGACTTTGTATTAAACTTGGGTGTGGCCATCTTTTCCACTCTTCTGTTAACTACTCACTGGCCTTGAATTGTTTCCCATCACTGAGTCTTTCTTTTTCTATGAAATGTGTGCAACAAAGTCTATGGCTTGTGTTTTTTTTTTTTTTCTTAATAAAGTATAATGATTTATACAGCAAGCAAGATTATGGTATGAGCAAAATCCATCTTATTTATTATTATGTTGATTTCATCTATGTATAATTTCTACAAGTAAATTGGAAAAATGTCTACAAATTAGTTTATGTCTATAATATTTAAAGATAATTGCTCTAGAAGACTTCAGGATTTCTCTAAGAAATGTATCAAGGTCAGTTGACAATTTATTTAACTCCTCAGCCTTGATCTCTAGTCTTCAAATCTTTTTGTGTTTCCTCAAAATCACAAAGTGCTGCATTAGTTCTATATTGCATAGTAAGTGTCCTCCGTACATTTATTTCATCATCCTATTTGATGAGTGCATTGTTCTTCTAACTGAAAAACACTCTGCCACAAGAAGCTTTAGCTTTTTCCATACCATGGGAGGATTTCAGTCAGTAATTGTGATTATTAAATAGGTTTTGCCGCTGATGCAGTGACACCGCTGAAATGTGTCGCCTCTCTATGCTGAAAATTGACAGGCTATTGCATCAGATACCAGTTGTTTAGTACATGTCAGCAAAACTGGAGGAATCAGAAACAGTTGATAAATACCTTTTCTGAATCAGTCACAGAAAATGAGAGAATCAAATGCCACTGGTAACATACTGAAGTTTCAGACAGAGTTGGGCATGGAAAAGTGAAGGCAAGCATAGGAGAATCAGAGAAATTGGCTTTAAACTTTGCCTTTAGCCTAAGATTTGCTTTGGGTTAGATTTATGCATTTATTTATTTTTTCCTTTTGTCGCCCTTTTTTATTGTTGTTATTGCTGTCATTGTTGTTGGGTAAGACAGAGAGAAATGGAGAGAGGAAGGGAAGATAGAGAGGGGGAGAAAAAGATAGACACCTGCAGATCTGCTTCACCTCCTGTGAAGCGACTCTTCTGCAGGTGGGGACCTGGGGGGCTCTAACCAGGATCCTTAAGCCGGTCCTTGTGCTTCATACCAAGTGCCCTTAACCTGCTGTGCTAACGCCCGACTCCCAATTTTTTTTTTCTTCATTGCACTGTATACATGGCAAAGAGGGCTAGGAAAGTCTGTTCCAGTATAGGGACCAGGGAAACTTTGTAAAATAATTACCAGGAAAAAATTATTATTTGATTATGCTCTGTGCTATGTGCAAGCATTCATTAAGTAGGCAAAAAAATGATTCATAAAATAATATCCAAAGATGAGTTCAGCATTGAAAAGTACACAAATATTTATTATTATTATTAATTTGTACTTATCATTTCAATTATTAATGTTCTTCTCAAAGAAATATACATATTCAACATTTTGTTTTTCATGATTTGGAGCTTAGACTCCTTGTGCATCCTGGACTTCTTGTTAAAAGTCAGCCACCAGGTTCCAGATGCTAACATGATGCTGACCAGACTTCCTTGGACAGACGACCCCACCAATATGTCCTGGAGCTCCACTTCCCCAGAACCCCACCCCACTAGGGAGAGAGAGAAACATGCTGGGAGTATGGATCAATCTTTCAACGCCCATGTTCAGCAGGGAAGCAATTACAGAAGCCAGACCTTCCACCTTCTGCAACCCACAAGGACCCTGGGTCCATGCTCCCAGAGGAGTAAAGAATAGGAAAGCTATCAGAGGAAGGGATGGGATACGGAGTTCTGGTGGTGGGAATTATGTGGAGTTGTACCTCTGTTATCCTATGTTTTTTGTCAGTGTTTCCTTTTTATAAATATTTTTTTTTAAAAGAAGATAGACACTTATGTTCATACTAATGATATAACCAGGGTTCTAGTGAAATGAGTTCCCTTACATGTTTTATTTCATTTGATCCATAAAATAGCTATGTGAGTTCTCCAGACTTTCATCCACAGAAAGCTAGAAATTTACTTACCCTATGACCCAGCAATTCCTCTCTTGGGGATATATCCTAAGGAGTCAAACACACCTATCCAAAAAGATCTGTGTAGAACTATATTCATAGCAGTACAATTTGTAATTGCCAAAACTTGGAAGCTGCCTAGATGTCCAACAACAGATGAGTGGCTGAGAATGTGATACACACACACACACACACACACACACACACACACACACACACATATATATATATATATATATATATATATATATATATATATACCCACAGTGGAACCCTACTCAGCTATTAAGAATGACAAATTCACCTTCTTCACTTCATCTTGGATGGAGCTTGAAGGAATCCTGTGAAGTGAGATCATCCTGAAAGAGAAAGATGAGTGTGGGATGATCTCACTCATGGACAGAAGTTGAGAAAGAAGAGCAGCAACTGGAATCACGAAGCAGAACTTGAAATGGGTGTGGTGTGTTGCTCCAAAGGAGTCTGGGAGGACTGCGGGCTTGACGGTCCTGGTGCATGATGGTAGAGGAGGCACTAGGCCTGGGGTGGGCGGCAGGGGTGGGGGAATGTTTTATTTACCCTTTTAATGGCGGTGGGTGGGTAATGGTTTACAGTATGCTTGTTAGTGTGTTGGTTTAGTTTCTCATCTCTCATGATAGGTGTCCACAAAACGCTCTCACCTACAACTTAAGGTCTTTCCAACATCACGCACCAAGACCCCTATGCCCTCTCCACCCCTACCCTTCCTCTCTATCCCCAGAGTCCTTTGCTTTGGTCCATTACACCACATCTAGTCCAAGTTTCAGTTTGCGTTTTCCCTTTCTGTCCTTAAGTTCCACTAGAAGAGAGGTGACTGGGTATGAAATATATCTTTAAATGTTTGTTTATTGTTGGGAGGGGAGAGGGGAAAGGGGAGGGAGAGGGAGAGGGCAGTACTGCTCAGCTCTGGCATATGATAATGCTGGCCATTAGGTGTGGGTAGCTCAGACATGTAAGTATTGCACTGCTAAGTCCACATTATCTCCGTTCAAAATATGATTGTCATAAAACTTGTGCTGCTATACTCAGCTAGTATCACAGATGTTTAAATGAAGAAGATGCTAGTGATGTTAAATATAGCACAACTCCTATACCAGAATAGCAAAATGATCTTAAGGTACACCTTCTATATAAACTTGGCAGGCTTCCGCCACTGCTCTTATTCAAAGATTACCAACACATCACTTTCCAACTGTACATATGAAATATTTTCTCAGATCCGTCACAAACTAATTCAAGTAAATGCAGAACAAAGCAACAGAGTAGCTTATGTGTTTAAGGGACTAATTGCAAAATGTAGACAGTCTTAAAGAAAGGTATACGAAGTCAGAAAGCTCCGGGAGTCGGGCAGTAGCTCAGAGGGTTAAGCGCATATGGCGGCACAAAGCGCAAGGACCAGCGTAAGGATCCTGGTTCCAGACCCCGGCTCCCCACCTGCAGGGGCGTCGCTTCACAAGCGGTGAAGCAGGCCTGCAGGTGTCTGTCTTTCTCTCCCCCTCTCTGTCATCCCCTTCCTCTCTCCATTTCTCTCTGTCCTATCCAACAACAAGAACGTCAATAACAACAATAATAACTACAATAATAAAACAACAAGGGCAACAAAAGGGAAAATAAATAAATATTTTTTTAAAAAAAGAAAAGAAAAAGAAATCAGAAAGCTCATTATTTTCCTTTTACTTAACGAGCCAAGGAAGGGAGCTGACTGAAGAGCCCAGAGAAAATAAGTGTAGAAGAGAATTCCAGTGGGATCTGTAGTGAGAAAGACAGAACAATAAGAAACCCCAACGTTTGAAGCCATGGTGACACACCCGATTGAATTCAGGACCCAGGTTCAAGTCCCCAGTTCCCAGCTGCAGGGAGGAAACTTAGTGGGTGGTGGAGCAGGGTTTCTCCCACTCTGACTCCAACTTCATTCTAAAATGTCACAATATCGTGTAGGCACTTTTCTTCTTCTAGCGTTTGCCCTTCTTCCGTAGCCAGTCAACAGCGTCAGGTTGAGTCTGATGTCAAGTTTCGAGACCTCCTTTGAATCTGGAGAGGAGGCAGTCATTGACTATGTGGGTCATTGTCTGTGGCCGCAGGGGCAATTCGGGTCGTCTCTGGCTCCCCAGCGATGGAACATAGCGGCGCACCAGCCACAATTCCATACAATTCCCATCACCAGAGTTCCACATCCCATTCCCTCCATTGGAAGCTGTCCTATTCTTTATTCTTCTGGGGTCATTGTGGGGTGCAGAAGATGGAAGGTCTGGCTTCTGCAATTTCTTCTCCACTTCTTCTTCTAGCGTTTGCCCTTCTTCCGTAGCCAGTCAACAGCGTCAGGTTGAGCCTGATGTCAAGTTTCGAGACCTCCTTTGAATCTGGAGAGGTGGCAGTCGTTGACTATGTGGGTCATAGTCTGTCTGGAGCCGCAGGGGCAGTTTGGGTCGTGTAGGCACTGAACCCCAGTAATAAGTCTGGTGGTAAGGAAGAAAGAAAGAGAGACAGACAGAGAGAGAGAGAGAAAGGGACTAAAACCACTTTGTTGTGAACTACCAATGCCATGCTATATTTCACAGTTTCACTTTGAAAACTAGATCATATCCTAACCCACATGTGTGTGTTTCTATACACATATATTATGCATGTGATATATGTATGTTGGTATGCATGAGACCCCTTCTGTTTCATTTGGTTTAAATCCCCCCTGCTTAACACTATTCTATTTACATAACCACTTCATTCTATTTATATAACCGCTGTTAACAAGCACCTCCCTCCAGGGCATTGGTTCAATCCCCACTGTTTCATGATATGTTTTTGCTCCACCCCCCTTCCTTGTCACACCTTGATCCCTTCTTTGTCACACCCTGATTTTCACCAGTCACTTTTCTCTCCATCCTCTCTATGTCACATCCTGTTTCCACCCTACTTGGGAAGTATATATAAAGACAGCATTGTGAGTTTTAGAGTACTGTACTTTGAGTTTAGCTCAGCTCGGCTTAGATTGTGCTGCGTCCTACATGAATAAAGAGATACTGCCTACAGCTCAACTATGAGTCCCTGGTCGTCTGTTACCTGCCCGTGAAGTCAGCCCGGCGAAAACAACATAGCCCGTCGAAAACAACATATGTACACATATATGTACATCTGTACATGCAGTGATCGATACTGCTCTCTCTCCCATGTAACAACTCCCCCAGTGCTTGCTGTCTATGGTGTGGTGCTGAGGCTTGAACCCACGGCATCACATATTCCAAATGTGTGCATGTTTCCCGGCACTCAGTCTAGCATCACTAATACATTATTGTGGAGGTACAATCTCAAGAAACACTACAAGGGAGGCAACGGGGGTTGAAGTAACCAAGTAGGAGCAAATATCAGACTTTCTTTCTTTCTTCCTTTCTCTCTTTCTTCCTTTCTCTTTCTTTCTTTCTCTCTTTCTTTCTTTCTTTCTTTTTTTACTACACTGACCAAATACAGCCAGAGGATTGTTTGGTTTCATAAAATAGCTCCAGAAAAGTGCAGTAAAGCTATTATATATCCCCAGAGTCTTGGGTGGTGGTGGTTAGAGGGGGTTTTTAACAGCTATTGATGTTATTGTAAACAGTTAACTCTGCTAATCTCTTGGATTGTACCATGCATGGGCTATGGGTCATCTGTTGTCTCCCACTCATCTGGAAGCTGTAGGGTACAAGGAAAAAGATGAGCAAAGTGAACCCAAATTCTGTGAAGGTCTCAAGTGGCGGCAAGCTACAGGAAACTGGACCTCTCAAACACAGTCTCTGGCTTCATGAGGTGCAGCTATGGGGACCTATAAACTAAGACCCTTACAAAGGATCAGTGTCTACAAATTAATTTTATGGGGTACAAAGAGGAAATGTGTTGGGAAAGACAAGACGAGAAAGAAATAGATCTAAGAGGAAAAGCAGAAACTATACACCATCATGCCTGTAAAAAAGAAAAGCTTCAGAGCTGAGGAAATAACATAATGATTATGCAAATAGACATTCAGACCTGGAGGCAGGAAGATCCCAGCTTCAATCCCCAACACCACCACAATCCAGAACTGAGCAGTACTCCGGGGAAGAGTTGGGGGGGAGAGAGAAGGAAAGGAAGAAAAGGATAGTATGAGGGTGGTGGAAATGATCATGATGAAGGAGGGGGAGAAGAGGAGAGGAAGAAGGGGAGGAGGGAGAGGAGGAGGAGGAGAAGGCAACAGAGGAGCAGAGGAGGGGGAGTAGGAGGAGAAAAAAGAGGAGAAAGAGGGGA
Source organism: Erinaceus europaeus (assembly GCF_950295315.1). Classification (NCBI taxonomy): domain Eukaryota; kingdom Metazoa; phylum Chordata; class Mammalia; order Eulipotyphla; family Erinaceidae; genus Erinaceus; species Erinaceus europaeus. The sequence goes on from NC_080175.1 coordinate 93,866,745, forward strand.
AGGAATGTTTCTATAAACTAGTCAAGTCCTGTTTGGCAATACTTATGACAAAAACATATTCTTTAAAATTTCTCAAGTTAAAGTGTCAAGGGGGGAATGCTTAAGGGTTTCGTTGGAGGGATTTTTGTGCAGTCTTACATAATTTGCAGTCACTTATAGTAGTTTATTTGCACCCTACCTCCTGTAAAACTGTGAATGTTCAGGACTCATCCTTATCACATTCTGACTATCCTTACTTTCTTTTCTTTTCTACTCTGTATGAGACCATTGTCTTCATTTGTTGGGATATTTCTGTATTGCCTCAAATGTAGAATCTATTGTATTTTTTTTTCTAAGTCTTTCTTCACAATGATTATCCTAAGGGGCCACTTGCTGGGGCATATGTTTAAGTGCATGTGCTACTGTGTATAAGAACCAGGGTTCAAGTCCCAGGTGCATACCTAAGACACTGTTCATGCCAGGAAAGCCTAAATCAGTTGCAGAATTTGCTTCTGGTTGACTCACTTCAGTCTCGTCACCAATGGAAATTGTTACCAGTGATAGAATTACACCTCCATCCCGGAGTTTAATTCCTTCTTACACATAGTATCATCATTGATGTTTGACTTCTTAATTTGTTCTTTGATAATTACAGTAAAATTCAATTTTAATCACTAGTTAAGGACAATATCATTTCTCCCTCTGCAGTATTGAAGCAACTGACCTGATCTAAAAGAATCTTTGCATTTATTACTGTCAAGTATTATTTAAATATTGATCATTGTGCTTGGAACCACATAGGGGAAAAAGAGGCAAATGAAAGACTTGCCTACCTCAGCTGCCTAAATTCAACTAACAATGAATATTTGCAGCTGCTGGGAAATTTACTTGGATGGTTGCTGCCAAGGCACACCTTGATCTGCCCTTGAGGTATGGCATTAGGCCTCCTCATACATAACTCAGAGAGGAATAGCACAGGTGTGAAAATAATCCACAGATGAACTGCCAAATGCTTCATTTGCTACGCCTCTGATTCCGAAGACAATATCATAAGTCTGGTGGGGGTTTGTTTTATTAATTTTTAATTAAATTTCCTTATAAATAAAGTCTAGAACAAGATTATAGAGATAAGAGGCATTTTACAAAAATCAACAGGGTCTTGTAAAAGTATAAATCATTCTGAAGTCTTGCCCCACTCCTAGCCAAACCATTGTCAAGTTGCATAGATTAAAAACATTTTTGCAAAGATGATACAGAAAATCTCACCCTGTGAACAGGAGTACACAGCAATGTTTTTCCACAGAATGCTCTTTTTTTTTCCTTTTTCTTTTCTTTCTTTCTTTTTTTTTTTTTTTTTTGTAAGTGAGGGGGAAGTGGGGAGTGTCTGCAAACAGAGTTTTTGGAAGCTTAGTTCATCCTTGAAATGCAGTGTGCATGACAGTCACCCTGGCAACAACTTTAATAGCTAAATACATAATAATAATTTCTTCCCAGTAAGGAAATGAAATAAGCTACTAACTCCAGTGCTAATATTACTTTGGAATTTTAAAGAGTATAATTTGGGGAAGGAAGGGCACAGTTTTGTAAATTTCTCTCTCTTTTGACATTTAACTCTGAGGTTGGGGGTAGATGGTACAAATTACCAGAATCTCAGATCTGGAACAGGGCCTAGATCCCAAAAGCTCTGCTTGTCATTAAGTTTACAGTTCTGTCATCTTTCCTTAGCCATGCTTTCTGAGGCTTAAAATAATTTGTTTTCCTTTGTGTGCTTATTTGTTTATTTCACTAGTATCAGAACCCATTCCTGGCCATGCACCACATTCTAGTGTTGACCTATTTGTAAATGTATGTAAACAAAGTGAAGCTACTTTCCTTGTATCCCTTGTAGAATGGCATCTTTTCGAATAATATTGTCTGAATATCCACTAATTAAGCTAATTAAAAATCAGTTCAGATTTATTTTCCTTAAATTCATTTTTAAAAGTTCCTTTCACATACACATTTTAATAAGTTGTATTATTTTCTAGATGCATCCTCAAAGTCAAATATATATTGCCTTTAGCGCTTTCTAGTTTTTATTCATAAAGGCACTAAGATCATTGAACAACCTGATTCCTTTCCCGAATTCTGGGCCATAAACAAATTGGTCAATAGACAAGTGGCAGCCCTTGACTGGTATTTCAAATGTAACTTACTACATCGGTCCTGAGTGTCACAGGCCTCCTTACGTAGTTAAATGTCCCCTTTGCATTATTCATGACATGTTCAATGTATTTATGATGTTTATTCAGGAGTGTAGAGTTTACTGTACTGCAGTAAAAATTGAGGGGATAGGTTGTATTATGGGATGCACAATAAAGTACAGATGCCAAGGCAAAGAATGTTAATATAAGGGGTCTCATACAACTGTAAGAATCAAGCAGCATCTGAGAGAGGTGACATGAAGTGAAATGCTTGATTTGAACCACTGTGCCACCCTTTTGCTACAACCAAAGTTCTTCACATCACTACAACGCTGACTTGCCAGAGAGCTAGTCCTAACATTGAGCACTTGCTAGACGAATGAGGTCATATACTTCTTCTTCTAGCGTTTGCCCTTCTTCCATAGCCAGTCAACAGCGTCAAGTTGAAAGCTGTCAGGAGCTGCTTGTTGCTGGCTTTGAAAGTGACTGGGATCCATGTGGATTCAGTCGGCTAGGAAGGATCATCAGTTTCCCCAATGAATGGGTACTCACGGGATGCACCACGAGAAGGTCGATCCAATGCATCCCAAGGTCATATGCTGAAAGGGAGGGTCAGGCTAGCAAAATAGCTTACTCGGCTGCTTCACTAAGCAGGAGACAAAGGTTTGAGTCAGGTCCTCTACTGCATTGCTGCTATAGTCTCTTTTACTCTTTCTACCTCTCTGTGTCTTTCTGAAAACGCACAAAACCAAGCAAACAACTGTGAAGTGAGGGTCTTCCCACAAATGACCTTCCTCTGGAAATCTCATTGCTGCTTCAAACCCTCCCAGTAGAGTTATAGCTGGAAGGGGACCCGGAGCTCTCAAATCTCTCACCTTTCTACCAATGTCTTCTTCTCTTCTCAGTCCACCCAAGGAGAACGGGAAATACCTCTGGAACCCTAACTCATCTCTAAGAAATCTAACCGTGGGTGGCCAGACGAAATATTTAGCTGAACTGGTAGAAAGAATACTGGACTAGCATGCCTGAGGTTCCTGGTTCAGTGCTGGCTTGTTTCTTTCTCAGCCTCATGTGAAACTCTCTTTCATATATAGTAAATGAAACAAAACTCTAGTTATTTTATCTTTATTCATTTACTGATTGGGTAGACACAGCCAAAAATTGAGAGGGAAGGGGGAGATGGAGAGAGATAGAGAGACACCTGTGACCCTGTTCCACCACTCCTGAGACAGATGGCCCTGGGTCCTTGCACACATTAACATGTGCACTTAGCTAGGTGTGCCACCACCTGGCCCCTAAAATTAAACTTTAAAAAATAAGTTTAAACTTTTGGTTACTCAGTTTCAGACTGAAGTACCTGCATAAGTATATTTTTAAACAAACATCCCCGAGTCTAATACACACTAAAATTTGTAAATGCTGCCAAGATTTTGATGCTTTGGATTACTGGAACAACTCTCATTAAATGGTGTTGTTAAAATTCGGCGGCTCCAGCAGGCAAGGCTAGCTTCATGGGTGGGTAACAGAGACGACCAGAGACATACGGCTGGGCAGGGAAGCTGTATTTCTTTATTCAGGAACAACGATTTATAAACTAAGACAAACTAATCACCAAACAGAACTCTCCTGCCTCCTTCCCCCGCAGCGGCGCCAAGCACTCTCAAACTCTGGAACTCTCTTGGGGTTCCTTGGGGCGGGGACAAGCGGGCCCGCGAAACTAGCAGGACTGAACCAATTTTCTTGGCAGGGGGAGAGCTAGACCAGACCAATGTAAAGCATACAACAAAATGGTAAGCTGCTTATCAGACATTTCTATTGTGTGCAAATTATCTAGGTCAGATATTGGTACTAAGCATCTGCTAGGAAGAAAATAACATGTGAGATTTATCTGGGCTAATCTATTTAGCCTGTGAAGCAATGGATGGATATAAGATTTGGTAATATACTTCTTATAAATAAATAAATAAATAAATATTTGGTAAGACAATTTAGCTCCTATTCAGTAAATGGCATGTACTGAGTCAAAGTCAACTGTTGTATTTTATTTACGGAGAAGATAAAATTTAAACTAAAATTTAACAGACTGGAAAAAGAAAGTTTTTCCTCTAGTAGTAGATGTATTCAGATGTGAATGATCAATGTTGCGGAAAATAATCTCTTGTAGTATTTGATTCTCTTCGGCCCCTAATTCATAATTGTTGACACACTGGAAAAGACCAGTAAGTTCCATTTGTCGGGGAGTCGGGCGGTGGCGCAGTGGGTTAAGCGCATGTGGTGCAAAGCACAAGGACCAGAGTAAGGATCCCATCTTGACCCCCTGGCTCCCCACCTGAAGGGGAGTCGCTTCACAGGCAGTGAAGAAGGTCTGCAGGTGTCTGTCTTTCTCTCCCCCTTCTCTGTCTTCCCCTCCTCTCTCCATTTCTTTCTGTCCTATCCAACAATGACGACATCAATAACAACAGTAGTAACTACAACAGTAATAAAAATCAAGGGCAACAAAAAGGAAAATAAATATAATTTTTTTTTAAAAAAGTTCCATTTGTCAGCTTATAAATGACACTTAAGAGTGTCATTATTCATTTCATTATGATCATCAGAAATATTCGGGTACATATGGAAGAAAGTTACGAAAGTCATGATGCGGTTTTCAACTGACAGCTTTTTCACGTCAGGCCTGCTTCTTGTTTTCAGGTTGGGAGGGGATGGAGACAGAAGGGCACTTCATATTGAAGTTTGATTGAAAACAACCAAATGCCTGTATCGGTCTACATACACCACAAGGAGACTTCAAGTTTTCTCATTTCAAGCCTGAGTAATTTAGATCATCTGGAAGGCATGTGGGATGCAAGGCCACTGATTCCCGTCTGTGTCAGTTGCTTTTGTACAGGAGAAGATCAAGCAGTAAAGCACACTGTAATTTTTCTTTTATGTTTCAAAGGGTTCTGTAAAAAAAATTGTATTCTTCTCTCACATTTTCATTGCCACAGCTGGTGGCACTCTCTTAAACGGTATATTAGGGCCCTGGAGCACTTGATGTTTATCTTCTCTTACTTGACTGACACAACCTGTGTCAAAATGTAAATAGTCTAATCCCGAAAGCATGTTAGTTCAAGGAGAAATTATGAAATCATTCCTGAAATGTCTCTGATGCGCTGAGAAATCTCTGAGAAATTTCTGAGAAATCTCAGACTCTGGCCTTCCAGCCTTCTCTAATTCTAAAATGGCAGATTTATAAAGTTGCACCAATGACCACAGTAATCTGTACCATCTTAAAAGAACTGAAATACATCCATCTACACATACACACCCACTACCCCCCCCACACACACACACACTTGAATACACTGCGCTTTCTGCAGTGATCTAAAGCAGACCATTCACAGCTGGCTGTATTGCACCACAATTCCTTCCAGCTAAATTAAATTAAAGTCATTTCAGAATCTTTTACTGGTTATTAAGGGATGGTGCACTTCATTTTTAGCACCTTGCTCTGACGAGAGTTCTTTTGTTAATGAAATCATTACACATCAATAACGCTGTCTGCATCTGACCAATATACAATTGAGCGTGGCCTTGAGATGTTAGAGAATGCAGGAAGTTGGAGACTGAGCATGCTTCTGTTTCCTCACATGATTCTTCAAATGCTGCATTTTTCCCCCAATCACAGAGAGTCACTCTAAGTTCTCTTATGAGTCCTCTCTGGATGCCTTTCTCCTTTGTTACAGAGGCAGCACCCTGAAAGTGAAGTTGGGAAGAAATCATTATCAGGGGTCTTGATTGAGTCTAAATCCTCCAGCGTGGGGGTCGGTGTGGGGGTCAAGGTTTGTGATTCTTTCCTCTGGCCTCTCTAATATCTTATATTTTCTGAGTGTCAGGTATTTCCAGGTACCTTCCTCTGAACAGATTTTGAGATGATCTTGAAAAAAATCTCTGCTATCAAGAAGTTAACAAAGAGTTGTAATCATACTTCACTAATAAAACATAAATATTGATATGTGTGGAAGATAGATAAAATTTGCTTGTAGAATGATGAAGTGTCATTACCTCTTCTCTAGCTTGGTAAATAATCACTACTTTCTCTTTCCTCTTCCTTTCTTCCTTCCCTTCTTTTTTCCTTTCTCTCTTTCATATATATATATTTTTTTCCCTTTTGTTGCCCTTGTTTTTTATTGTTGTTGTAGTTATTGTTATTGTTGTTAATGCGTATAATACTGTTTGTAACTGATAGGATAGGTTACTTTAAATTTTCAATTGAAAACAAATTAAGTAGGTCTGGGAAGACAGCATAATGATTATGCAAAAGACTTTTGTGCCTGAGGCTCTGAGGTCCCAGGTTCAGTCCCCAGCACTACCAGAAGCTGGAGCTGACTAGTGTTCTGGTATCTCTCTTTACAACTTGCTCTTTGCATCTCACTCTCATTAAAATAAAATAAAATATTTTTAAGGAAATTAATTTTTGGTTTCAGAAACAATGTTGGAGACAAGTCTCGAGATCCTGTAAGTTACTATGTATTTCTTTCAGTTTGAAACAATGCTTTTGATGGTTAATTTTAATTCCTATATGTTAATTATTGCCTTAACTCTAATAAAAAAGATGATATCATTTCACAGTTCTAGGTGTCTGTTGTTAACAGCCATGAAAACACAGAGGGTTTTGATAGAGTACAATATAAATAGTAACTTCATTAGTTCACAGTGGAATGTCTCCATCAATTTGATTTCACTACTAGCATGATAAAAAGCCAAATAATGGGAGTCGGGCTGTAGCGCAGCGGGTTAAGCACAGGTGGTACAAAGCACAAGGACCGGCATAAGGATCCCGGTTCGAACCCCGGCTCCCCACCTGCAGGGGAGTCGCTTCACAGGCGGTGAAGCAGGTCTGCAGGTGTCTATCTTTCTCTCCTCCTGTCTTCCCCTCCTCTCTCCATTTCTCTCTGTCCTATCCAACAACGACAACAACAATAATAACTACAACAATAAAACAACAAGGGCAACAAAAGGGAATAAATAAATATTTTTTTAAAAAAAGCCAAATAACCCAGGGCTGGGTGGTGGTGCACCTGGGTAAGTGCACATGTTATAGTGCACAGGGAGCTGGGTTCGAGCCCCTGGTCCCCACCTGCAGGGGGAAAACTTCACGAGCAATGAAGCAGTGCTGCAGATGTCTCTTGGCCTCTCTCCCTCTCTATCTTCCCTGCCTGTCTTCATTTCTGGCTGTCTCTATCCAAAAAATAAAGAAAGAAAATAAAGAAAAATTTTAAAAAGCCAAATAATTTACATACATGCAACATTTAAATATTAAAACTATGCTAATTTAGTTCATACTCAATCATTTTTAAGAAAAACTTAAGAATGAAGAAGAAATCATTGATTGATAAGTTATTGGCATTTTTCCCACCAACAGAAATTAAAAGATCTTTCACCCATACACACACACACATACACACACACACACACACACACACACACACACACACACACACACCCATCAATGTGAATTACATTTGTGACTCCAGAGTATTAAATGCTGAAGTCCAGTGCTAGCACAGACACCAACACCAACTTGAGATTTGGATAGGCAAGGACACTTTCTTTCTTTTCTTAATTTCTTTATTTCTTTATTGGGGGATTAACGATTTAAAGCCCACAGTGCAATATAATAATTGGTACATGCATAACATCCCCACATAAAAATACAAGCCCCCACTAGGTCCTCCTTTGACATCATGTTCGGGGACCTGAACCCCCCACCCCCACCCCAGAGTCTTTTACTTGGGTGTAATGCACCAACTCCAGTCCAAGTTCTGCTTAGTGTTTTCCCTTCTGATCTTGTTTTTCAAGTTCTGTCTGTGAGTGAAATAATCCCATATTCATCAGGCAAGGATATTTTCACACATAGATGCAATACCTGATTCTTGCTATTCAGGAGTAAAGAATATCGGTGATGGAAATCTAGAGATGATCAACAAAACACTGTTGCTGAAAGGGTTTGCATTGGTATCCCCCAAGAGGGCTTCTGCACTGATCTCTGCCTAGAAGGGAAAGAAATGGGCTGTTTTCACTTCTTCTTGGTGCTCTCTTCTCAGCTTGCAGCCCTGAGGCTCCCCTCTAGGAATCTGTGTTACATCTCCATTGGAGGTCATCTTTTTTTCATCACCATCTGGAGGTCTTTTCCCAGGCACTTTGGTTCCTCCTCCACCACATTACAATACCCCACTGATCCTATTTTGCACTCTCTGCCTCTTAACAGGATCTCTCTCTTTGGTGTCCCAACACCATCCAGTTAATAATGCATAATGAGCGTGGACATCAATCGTTGGAGCAGCAGTGGACAAAATTAGCCTTTACTTTCATGGGATAAAGAAGGAAAAGTCTGATCGTATTTCAGCAGATTCCTTCTTCAAGACAAACTGGAATGTTTCTTGAATGACTGTAGGCATAAGAGCATAGACCTCGTCAAATGTACCTCTTTTCCTCAGCCTAAAATGATCACTTGGAATCTGTCCTTGAAAAACCAGCCACTGATAGTTTGGGAAAACTACCCTTGTCTTCTAAAATGCTCAACAGATTCTTTGCTGTCTCCATATAAATGCAGATGTCTTTGCTATTTGTTTTATTTTTTTCATAGTAAACTGTTATTATGGTATTTAGCCATACATATATAGGACCATCATGGCTTAAGTGAGACAAAACCTTCTAAAGTCATATTTCTGTGTGTTTTAGCACATTGATAGAAAGGGAAATGATGTCTGCTCTATGAATTGATTGCTTGGAAAAACAAAACACACACACAACTATTTGTTAAATGAATATTTGAAAAAAAAATAATCCCTTAAAATAATTTAGGTACAAGGACAAAACGTCCCATTTGGGGGAGAAGACAAGGAGAAGGAAGCAATTTGGGATCAGTATTTACTCCAATGAGTGTAATTATTGTGTAAATTGTGGTTCTTGACAAAAATCTCTGAGTCCTGTTGAGATGTTGTTGATGCCCCAGGAAGAAGCCTGCCTTCTCTAGTGTGATTGCTTAACAAGATGCTGGTGCCGCCTTCCTTACTTTCCCACAGGATATGGGCAATTTGCCAGTGTTTCATTTTCAAGTGCCATTGTTCACCTAGAGCGTTAGAAAAAGTTGTTGCTTTTTATTGTTAACCCAGACCTAAGAGATGAGCATTTCTTAAAACCCTATATTTTTCATAACGTTTTGGGTTTTTTTTTGACAGTGGCATTAGCCACGAAAACACAAATAGCTCTGCCACTTTTTTTTTTAATAAACAGCCAGTCATTTAATAATTTATGTAGCTTTGGGATGACTTTATTGGTTTGCGGAAATCTCCTCCTATGAGTATAACTCAAGGGAAAATAGAAATCTAGAGCTGTTTCGACATTTCCAGCAGCATTCCCTTAGTTAACAATTCTGACGCCAAGGTAACATGGCGATGTTTATGGCACAATCTAGTTCTTCAGTATTTCACATTGCGGACCTATCACTAAAGAAGAAAAGTTCAATTGTCCTGTAGTTTAAGGAAATAAGACGCATTTATCCATTAAAGTAGCCGAAGAACAGGTGAAGGGTGTTAATGAGCAGTGAGTGTGAGCCCCTGCTGGGGCCTCATGTGAATTTGGTTTGGCATCACAGATTGATTCTTCACATTCAACACACACCACACATTCGGAGAGGGGGGGTAGGGGGGGAGATTTTCTTATGTTTCGTCATAAAGATTGAAGCATGAGGAAACTGAATGTCAAATTTTGAATCGGTTCTATGCAAAAATGGAAGACAATCTTTGCTCTTATCATGCCTTCTGATAGCACTTTGAGTGTATGTCCTCCTCAGCTTGCTCTCACTTGCCCCGGCCTGCCCACCTCCTAGCACTTGTGGTCTGTCACTTGTCCAAAACCTCCACCATGGCGGCATCCTTGTGATCCACAGAAAGCCCATTTCCCTTCCTCATTGTTAGTTCAAAAATCCCCCCCAAATAGCACCTTCTTTTAGAGTCCTTGTCTAGTCTACAGAACAAGAACATTGATTCGTGTTTAGTCCTTAGTAGCTGGTAGTAGCTAGTAATGTGACACACTAGCAAGACAAAAGGTGTGTTTAAGCAGCTGACTTTAATTGAAAGAATTGAAGGATGCTAAGACTCTGAACAGAGTCTGTGATAGTTATCTATCTATCTATTTAGTGCCAGCAAATGCTTCCCTGTACCTTCCAGGTGTTTGATCTACCTATCAGATATTGTAAGAGGAAGTTAGAGGGAGGAAAACTAGGACTTTTTCCCAGTTCCTTTCTCATGGGTCCAACATGAATTCTCTTGAAAGAATGGCAGCAGAGCACTCGTGATAGGTATGTGATTTCCAATCTTTCTTTATTAAACCATAAGGTAGAAATCTGCAAAAGTGAATTTGGAGACAAGAGGAAGCTCAGGAATAGGTACCCCAGAGCCATGGAGAGGTTCCAGCCCCAGGCTCCCTACCTGCAGGGAAATCGCCTCACAGGCAGTGATGCAGGTCTGCAGGTGTCTCTCTTTCTCTCCCCCTTCTCTGTCTTCCCCTCCTTTCTCCATTTCTCTCTGTCCTATCTAACAACGATGACATCAGTAACAACAACAATAATAACTACAATAACAATAAAAAAACAAGGACAACAAAATGGAAAATTAATTAATATAAATCAACAGCCAGGTTGTCTCCAAGCATCAACTACCTGCTATCAGAGTAAACTACACTTGAGCCAACTGTCTGTTCCAATGAGGGAAGATGGAGTCAGCAGAGTTAAATAACTTGATTCCCTACCTCTCACTAGTTGAGCCAGAGGGCTGAATCTTAACTCACTTTCTACTATCACATCTTCATTAGGAAGTCTTACTTATCCTGCCTCTAGGGTTCTTCAATGAGTCTGCTTCTTACTTCTCGGAAGTGTTTCTTGAGAATACAGGGATAGACAAATTTTTTAAATTAGATAATATAGAAGAACTTTTCTAGCACATATATATTATGATACTTTGACTTGAAAGGGATAAGTAGTTGTAGGCCTCTGAGAAATAATATTTATTTCTTATAACATTTACTTATCTGTGGTCACTGTCCCAAATGCTACCTTCAAGTAATTCATAAATATATTAACATAATTTTAAACAATAATAATTTCAGTAGTTATTATCCTTCAAAGGAGACAGAGAGGCCTGTATCATGACATTAATACTGATTGCTTTATTCTACTGATTTTTGAATCTGCAGGTTGCTCTGGGTCCCCTGCCCCCCCCCCCAGCCGCTGGTGGCAGAGGGTGAAGCGGCCCCCTGGGAGGTGCATAACAAGGGTGTAGTGCGTGGAGAGGAAGAAGCCACACCAGATTGATCTAGCTCCGGGAGAAGCCTCTGAGAGACAACTCATTTACTGGGAGATGCAGACAAGCAGATATATCCATAGTTCAGAAAGAAAGTTGAGGTAATCACTAACCCAAAGACAATGCATAGTTATATCTTGACCTACAAACCATTTGATCACAAGTGGAAAGTTACTGTACAAGGCTTGATCATGAGCTCAACAATACGATTTTCTCTGTGGGTGAATTACAGGCACTTCAGGACAGAGGGGAAGGGAGCAGTTGAGTACATAGTGACTCTTGGCCTTTGTTTTAAGGGGATGGAGTGGCATGTACAGAAATGTTGCCCCGTTCGGGGGAGCCATCCATCATTAGTTCACGAAGTCAGGGGAACCTGCCATTTTCTCTACCTGGAAGCAGGAGAACTTGGGTTCTACTCGCTCAGACTCTCATAGAAAAAGTGGCCTGGACTTCCCAGACAGTGAGCCCACTTCCCACAGGAGTCCACATTCATTTCTTCTTCTATACAACTTAAGAAACTAAAGCTATAATTTCATCTAAAACAAATCATTCTTCTCTTTTTATTTTAGTCTCACTCAATTTTTATTAACTTTCATGTTGATTTTATTTATTCAAGAATGGTAAGGATTACTTTGCTATTTGTATTAAGTTATAGATAAATTAATAGAAAGTACTGAAGCAAACATGAAGGAAGCTATGTTACAAACACAAAAAGATAAAACGTTATCACAAGAGTATTTTGGTGACCTGGGAATACCTATACTATCTTTAAGCGATAGGTTTTCTTCCTTTTCTCATTATTTTAGTTAAATTGTATGAGATGCTTAAAGTAAAATAAGATAAAGAAGCAAATGTTTTCCAAAAGAAAAAGCTTTTAATGTTAATTGTTATTTCTGAACGAAATTAAAATCAGGCAGTGCAGGCTAGTGGTTATCAGGGATAATCTCTAACCAATCTACTTAGGTTGGTAGCTCCATGAGTCTGTCTCTTCATTGTCTATTTGGGTGTTACAAACGTCTTAGTACCTTTTCCGTAAAGAAAATGTGGATAACCATAACAGTAGGAATTTCCTGAGGCTGCTATAATGATTAATGTGGTGAATATTTCAGTAGTACTTAGGTGTTCTATTACTTATGCTGAGGTCAACAACAACTGTAAGGACTGTTGGGAAACCTACTTCAAAACAAATGAGATGAGAGAAAAATAGTCACTGAGAAGTGAAGTAAGAAAAGAAGAAAGTAAATGAACAGAAAGCAGGAGTTAGCAGACATTAAATCCTCACAGGAAAACTATGGTCAAAGTGAAGCTATGGCTAGAATTATAAGTCTAACTCTCTACAAGGCTGACTTATGTGACATTCAAACAGCTGTTGTAGCCCCACCGCCATCCACTGAAGATACTAGCTTAAACTATCAATGCAAAATTCAATCATTAGTCACAAGCTTTGCAGAATTAAACATCAGAACACAGTCATTTTCAATGGGTTCAGGATGCTCAGGCATCGTACTGGCAGGTGGAGTAAGTATGTCAAGCTTCTCATCCTCTCCTTTCTGAGGTTTGATTGTAAACTGGAGATAAAGGAAGGCAGGAGAGAAGACTGAAAAAAGGAACGGAAACATTTTTAAAATGTAACTAACAAGCAAACTAACATGTGGCAATTTTTATGTTTGCAACCTTACTTATAGACATCGTGCTGTTATTGTGATCATCCTTTCGCCTGGATTTTCATAAGAATTTTAGAGGAAGACCAATTAATCAATGCCAGCATGGATAATGATTTATGACGAGAACAAAAATAGGTCCACATACCTTTCAATGTGGTCCCTTCTCTCTGTTGACCAGATTTTTTTTTTTCTTCTTTTCTTGGAATGACTCCAGACATGTTGCTTGCAAAGAGGGTGTATTTTCTGAGATAGCAAAGTTGTTTATTGAGCCATTGAGTTTAATCAGCATCAGCAAGAAACTCCTGCAGATACATGGAAAATTGGAAAGAAAAAGCATAGTGTAAATCTTCAAATACATAGCAGCACACTAGCTGGTTCAGCAAGTCACAGAATGGATCTCAAAAGGCATTTGCTGTATGTTTTCATCTGCAGTCTTTTTCTTCTCCTCCTCTCCCTCCCCCACCCCTTCCTTAATGTGTAGGCTTATCTATACAAAGTTTGCGTTATTCGGCCACCTGGTGCCCACCCACTTATTTTGGTAATATTGTTAAAATAGCCCTCTCAACCAAAATAAAAATAAATAAAAGAGATTTGCATACTTTCTTTGTGTTCTACTTTTACCCTTCAAGATAGCTGCTTCAAATATTCCATTAGACGTCATCACTTTGTTTCTAAATCATAAATTGCTTAACAAATACCCCACCATTGATGTGCATGATAACTCACTTCATTGATGAGTGATTATGGTATCCTGCCTGCAGCTGTTGATATTTATGTTATTCTTATTTTTATTTTTTTTATTTAAGAAAAGATTAATTAACAAAACCATAGGGTAGGAGGGGTACAACTCCACACAATTCCCACCACCCAATCTCCATAACCCACCCCCTCCCCTGATAGCTTTCCCATTCTCTATCTCTCTGGGAGCATGGACCCAGGGTCGTTGAGGGTTGCAGAAGGTAGAAGGTCTGGCTTCTGTAATTGCTTCCCCGCTGAACATGGGTGTTGACTGGTCAGTCCATACCCCCAGTCTGCCTCTCTCTTTCCCTAGTAAGGTGTGTCTCTGGGGAAGCTGAGCTCCAGGACACATTGGTGGGGTCTTCAATCCAGGGAAGCCTGGCTAGCATCCTGACGGCATCTGGAACCTGGTGATTGAAAAGAGAGTTAACATACAAAGCCAAACAAATTGTTGAGCAATCATGGACCCAAAGCTTGGAATAGTGGAGAGGAAGTGTTAGGGAGGTACTCACTGCAAACTCTAGTGTACATTTATGTTATTCTTTTCAATAAGACATGCAGTAAGATGGTGAAATGAACAGGAATAAAATTGCCATACTGAAGGCTCCTACATAGGAAGAAGAATGCTGCTTTGATGAAAATACAGATTGACTGGGAAGCTTGCAGTTTTGGAATGCAAACAACGAGCATGTGTCCTCTACATGAGCCAGTGTGAGTTAAAAAACGAGAGTCATGACAATGGTTGTGGAGTGCAAGGACTGATAAGGACTATACTACTGTTTGGGTTGGAATTTGTTAAAGGTCACTGCCTATTAAAGAAAGGTACTAAGGACTAGAAATGAATGGAAATTACACTCTTATTAATGAAAGGCTAGAGAACTATTGTTATTTTTCTTTTTGATAGCAGCCATGAGAGTTAATCAATATCTGCCATGGATTTGGGTATTGATTAAATATATGATATCATTTCATCAAGTGTTTTTTATGAATATTAAATGCTCTCCTTTTGTGAGGAAGAATGACAAATGATAGCAGAAGAGCTGTGTCTGACAGATTTAACTTGGATAATCAGCCTTCTGCAGTCTGAGATATGACCACCCGCACACTATTTTGACCTATATTAAAAGGATATGCTACTATTAATATTAACTATTACTATTACTAGTTCTCCAAAGGGAGTTTTATGTAAGAACTGGAAACCAACACTTTATATTCATACACTAGATTCCCATCATTTTATCAGACGAGTACTATCCTCCTAGAATTTTTCCCTATCTGCTTATGTTTATCTCAATAGAGACTAAGTCTTTCTGGCATAATCTCTTAAATTCCATGGTAGATGCAGAAAAAAGAATCTGTTCAAAAGCAAAATCAGCAACAGTACAACCCAGAGATCTCTGACTACTGGCTACATGTAATCTCACCGAATATAATCTGCCACTACCTCAAATCAGTTCTTTCTTCCTTTCTCTCTTTTCTTTCTTTCTTTCTCTCTTTCTTTCTTTCTTTCTCTCTTTCTTCCTTTCTCTCTTTCTTCCTTTCTCTCTTTCTTTCTTTCTTTCTTGCCACCTGGCTTATAGCTTGGGGCTCAGTGCCTACATAATGAATCCACCAGTCTCAATAATCTTTTTTTTTTTATTTCTTTAACTTGATAGGACAGAGAGACATTGAGAATGGAGGGCAAGGTAGAGAAGGAGAGAGAAAGAGGGATACCTGGAGCATTGCTTCCTCACTCCTGAAGTTTCTTCCCTTCAAATGAAGATAGAAAAACAGGACATGTAGGGAGGAGGGCCTTGAACCAGGGTCTTTGTGCACAGTAATGCATGTGATCAACCTGGTGCACCACCATCCAGTACCCTTAATGAACTTATCTGGGGGATCAGAAAGTGGTTCACTGGGTTGAGAACACCTGTTTCTGTGTACAGGAACTCACATTCAAGCCTTCAGTTACCATCTACAGGGGACTGTATGGTGGTGAAGCAGTGCTGTAGGCGTCATCTCTTTCTTCCTCATTATTTCATCAAGTGTTTTATAAATATTAATTGTTCTTCTTTTATAAAAAAAAAATAAAAATGACAGCATAAAAGCTGTGTTTGATAGAACTTAACTTGTAGAATGTTGGGAAAATTACCCACCAAATGGTTCATTGAGACTGTGACAGAATACAGTTCTTTTTGGGAATAGAAGTGAATTCCCCCTTTCTTTATGTGTTATTGACCAAGGATCAACAAGCAGCATCTAAAGACTGTTCTATGGCGTTTTCATGTGTTTTACTCCTCTCTTTAATTTTAGCAATGACAGTATGAAGTGTGTGTGTGTGTGTGTGTGTGTGTGTGTGTGTGTGTGTGTGTGTGTGTGTGTGTGTATTTAATCTCTGACTTTCCTTTCTGTTAAAAACTGGAGAAAAATTATGTGATTTTGAAATTTTTTTATGATTAGGTTAGTTCATTTATTATATATCAGCTTAGTTCTTATGTGATTTTGAGAATAATTCACAAAAGTTTTATCATTATACAGCGTCTTTATTTTTTTTCCTTTGGTTTATGTAATCATACTATTCAGTAGAACACACTCTGGTTTCTTGACCATCTGTTAGGAATGTCCATATCTACAGACAGTCACAACTTAAATGAAACCTAATATATACATATGGGGAGGCTGAGTTATATCTCCTTTTAATAAGGTCAACTGATTAGGAAACATAATTAAGTCTGCAAAATATCTTTTACCCAGTAACATAATATAGCCACAAGAGATCATGACACTATCTTATAATTATGGCTACAACAATCTGCCATAAAATTAGCATTAATATTTGAATACATTGAGGGATAAAGTGAAACTTAAAATACCAACTAATTCATTATATTGTTGTAAGGTTAAAAGATAAAGTTAACAGTGCACAGTATAGTGTTGGCAAGTATTAAGTAAAAATTCACTCAGTGAATTAACAAAACTCTAGTAGCTAGTCACTAAAGGTGGCTCTCAATAGCTTTAGCCTCTTTGATGTTGAGAGAGACCACAGCACCAAAGCTTCCTTCAGTGTGATGAGTTCTAGACTCAAACCTGAGTTACACATATGACATAGCAGCATACTATCAAAGGAAACTACTTCCCTGGCCCTATATTCAAATTCTTATATAAACCCATTCTTTTCAATCTGAGTTGAATTTTTTGACTCACTTATAACAAATAACATGTTACTGAAATACTGTTCTCTGACTTCTAACATTAACCTATAGAAGTATTTTGGTCTCTTGGAATATTTGATCAAGAGAAAGCCATGTTCTGAATATCTCCTTCTTTCTTTCATTGAGAGAGACAGAGAGAAATTGAGAGGTGAGGGGAAGAAAGAAAGGGAGAGAGGCAGAGAGACACCTGCAGCTCTATTTCACCACTTGGGAAGCTTTCTCCCTGCAGGTGGGGACCAGGGGCTTGAGCCTGGGTCTTTGCACATTGTAATGTGTGTGCTTAACCAGGTGCGCCAGCTGGTCCTGAACGCCATGTTCTGTGTAATCACAACTAGCCATGTGAGGAGGCAGAATGGCAAACAGATACCCTGTAGACCTAAATTTTACCATCTCTGCCAGATGGTAGACATATGATTCAAGAAGACATCTTATACATTCAACCAGTGGACCTTTTAATTGAGTGAGCACAGAACTTCAGAACATCCTGTCACCTGACTGTAGTTACACAGAAGACTTATAGGACCAGTAAAGGTAGTACTACATTGTCGCATAAAACACTAAATTTGTCACGGCTTCTTATACAGTTTCCTGAAAATTACTAAGCCAAGCTCTCCTAGAAGAGTTTCCTTAGAGTTTCACTTCAAATCCCATTGTTTCCCTGGGTCTTACATGACTTTGAAGCTAGTGAATTTGAAGATTTTCTGTGAAGTGGGTAATAGCCTTTCATTTGTTTTATATAGTCTTATTATTCATTGGAATATACTCTTGTTCCTTGACCATCTTTGATAAATGTCTGCGTTTATGTACAGTCAAAAATCAAATGAAGTCAGACATACACATAGTGTGGTCGGAGTCTGTCCTCCCTTGACTCCCACTTAAATGGTCATTTATGTGTTTTCAAGGCCATGCTCCTGTACTTGGAAGTTATTACATGCTGATAGTTATCTTTGCTGACATTCACTAGCCTTGATATGCCAGGGAATTTTAAATGGAACTGAGAAACAAAAGCAATACAGTTATGCAGACACTGGAACGTGAAATATCACTCCAGTGATTTAAAGAAATAGGATCAATGTAACCCTAGTAAAATATGAAGGCTTTCCAGTCCCAGATCCTATTATCTCCAGTGAAACTCTAGTTGTCTGTCTTTTAAAAGTACAGATGCAATCCAGTTAGAAAAATGTTACAGCTTTCCTGTAGCTACAGCATGCTCTGAACTCACAGTAATAAAGATTTCCTCCGCCCGTGAACATTGTTGTCTTTGGTCCTTGGCACTGAAAAGCTTTCTCTAAAATCTCACAATCAGTGTGTTTGACAAGTGGACTGGTCTCAGTCACAACAGCAACAAATAACTTTTTTTTTTTTTTAACATTGGTAGCTTGCCAAAATTAAATAAAGAAAATGATTGAAGAAAAGCAATAACTGCAGAGAATGGAGCCCAAGTTAGTGTCTGTGTCCAGCAGAATGTCTGCATGTACTACTGTCAATGACTTACTGATGATAAATGACAGAGAGGTCATTATTTCCCCAAACCCAATTGCAAACCTCCTTGTTCTCATAAGCATGGTCATGCTTGAAAGACATTTAATGATATTTGTGACTGTCTAGAAACATGTAGGCTATAAGCTCCAAACTAAAGGGGCAGAAATTTGCTATGAAGGACACTAGAGAATTTTTCAAAAAGCTAAGACTTCTAAACTTCTGGCAGCAAGATAAAAGAGGGTGAATTTACTGAGATGCAGGACCCTGAAGTAAGAAAGACACTGATTAATAAGTTCCTCCAACATCTAATTGTTTGCTGTTAAACAACTAAATTCAAGTTAGAAATCTGTGTATCTCCTAAGAAAGGATTTCTGTCTGTGTCTTTTTTTCCCCCCTAGATTTTATTTATCTCAGACTGACAGGTATGTAATCCGTTCATGCATGAAGTAGCTGAAGGGAATAATCAACAAATAATCACAGCGAAAAGAAGGGACTCTTGAATTTTCTAGTTCTGGCCCTCTGTCCTTTGATCATCTCATTGATCTTTATTCACTATGGACATTTAACAGATGATGTTCTATTCTTAAGTAAAAGGCCATTTTCAGTAATACTAAACTTTGTCCAATACCCCAGCAGTGATAGTGATTAAGGAAGAGGAACATGAAATAAAATGGCTACACATCTTGGATGGAGCTTAAAGAAATCATGTTAAGGGGGGTTGGGTGGTGGCGCAGTGGGTTAAGCGCATGTGGCGCAAAGCGCAGGGACCTGCGTAAGGATCGCGGTTCAAGCCCCCGGCTCCCCACCTGCAGGGGAGTCGCTTCACAGGCGGTGGAGCAGGTCTGCAGGTGTCTATCTTTCTCTCCCCGTCTGTCTTCCCCTCCTCTCTCCATTTCTCTCTGTCCTATCCAACAACAAAGCAACGTCAACAATGGCAATAATAATAATAACCACAACGAGGCTACAACGACAAGGGCAACAAAAAGGGGGAAAAAATAAAAAGAAATCATGTTAAGTGAGATAAGCCAGAAACAGAAGGATGACTATGGGAAGATCTCACTCACAGGCAGAAGTTGAAAAACAAGATCAGAAGAGAAAACACTAAGCAGAACCTGGACTGGAGTAGGTGCATTGCACCAAAGTAAGAGACTCGGGAGTCAGAGGGGGAAAGTTAGAGAAGTTCTGGAACATGATGGCAGAGGAGGACCTAGTGGGGGTTGTATTGTTCTGTGGAAAACTGGGAAATGTTATGCATGTACAAACTATTGTATTTAGTTTCAAGTGTAAAACAGTAATCCTCCGATTAAAAAAAATGGAAAAAATAAAAGGCTTAACCTGGGGGGGCCTCACTCCCTTTCAGGTACTACCATGTGACCCATAGAATGCTATAAGTCTCTTTCTCTCTCTCTCATGCCCTGACATGTGAATGCTTTTTCAATAAAGTTTAAAATACTTGGGAAAAAAAAAGTAAAATGGCTATGTTCTACATTCACTGAAATTTAGGGACAAGTAGAATATGCACAAAAATTATAACTAAGTGAAACTTGCTAATGTAGCCCTGAGAACATTCTATAGAATGTTTGGGAGCATTGACAAGAAATATTACATAATGTAAAAAAATCAAAAATGGAATCGTTTTATTAGAGTAAAGTTGTTAAGATCCAAGGAGAGAAGACAGCAACCTGGCAGCATGATGGCATGCACTCAGCTAATGTCAGATCACCTGGGAGCTCCTGACAAGAATCTCGAATCCTGTGACCCAGGACAGCTAGTCAGTGTTGTCACTCATCTTTGTTTCAGGTGAACCAGTGAATCACAGAGGATTAAATTAGTTGCCACAGATGTGAGCTAGAAAACTGCTGACAATGGAAGGAGGTTGTAAAGTCCTCTAGGGACTTTTAGTTTACTTTGCTGTCCAATTTGTATTTCTTCTCTATTTCTGTACAACAACTCATACACAATAGGTCCTTGAACCTTGTTAATGACTCAACAAGGCCAAACTGAGTGACAAAGTAGGAGCCGTTCAGTTAGTTAGCAAGCAGAGGCAGAGCTGGAAGAGGTTTCTTTGTAGTTTAACCCTACATATATTCCTCTGCATGACCTTAATAAGACGCTGGAGCACAACAGTAGCAGATCCCAAATTACAATTGACAACAGGTCAGCTTTCTCAAGAAAGGAGGAGTCTTGTGCACAGTTAAATGTGGGGTTTAGAGCCCGACAGAAAAGAAAATTATTATTTTCTATACATGAATTGCACCCTGCTTCACAGTATTAATATAAATTCCCATGGAAAACCCTAGAAAATACAGTGACCGGGAGTCGGGCTGTAGCACAGCGGGTTAAGCACAGGTGGCGCAAAGCTCAAGGACCGGCATAAGGATCCCGGTTCGAGCCCCCGGCTCCCCACCTGCAGGGGAGTCACTTCACAGGCAGTGAAGCAGGTCTGCAGGGGTCTGTCTTTCTCTCCCCCTCTCTGTCTTCCCCTCCTTTCTCCATTTCTCTCTGTCCTATCTAACAACAACAACAGCAATAATAGCTACAACAATAAAGCAAGGGCAACAAAAGGGAATAAAAAGAAAATACAGCGATAGTGAAGATCAGATCTGCTTCTGTCAGAAAATGTCTAAGATCTAAATAGAACTTGGTCTGTTAGTGGTACAGGAAATAGTAGACAAACTTATCTCAGAAATTCATGCATGTGGAAAGTACCTGCCTGTACCTTACACTAACACACACCCACTCCTACACACTGCTTCCCTACAGATATATCAGCAAACTCAGAGAAGAATGGAAATAATAGAAGCAAAAAAAAAAAAGAAAAGAAAAAAGACAGCAATCAATCCTTGAGTTGCCCTGGCAACGGGTGAGGAGGAAGAGAAGCTACCACCAAATGATAGCGATTGTTTTCACCATGAGGACTGCAGTAGCATTAAAATAGAGCCAGTATATTGGCGTTTCCGCGCTGGCCTGCCCACAGCCTTTGTGAGCACAAACTTCATTTTGCTTAGGGAAAAAAAAAATTTATTGGAAATAAACAGTAATAAAAACAGACATTGGGCAACATGGCGGCAGGGATGTTCTATGCCAAGCCTACCCCCCGAGTCCCCCCCACCCACACACACACACGCTGGCCACTGACTCTCTTTAAAGGTTTTCAGGTCTCCATTTCATGTCCTTGGGCAAGTTCATTCCTTGTCTTTCTGTAAACTACTTCATTGCTTTCAGGTGAGGTTCTATTTCCACCCACTGGAGGTGCTTCTAGTTCTTTCCTTACAAATGTCCCTCCAGAGCTGCAGGCCCTTTAAGCCTCTGTTGCAGGAGCCCATCTCCTGATGCAAACACCATCTACTGTTTATCTCACGTCCATCGGCCTTCACTGTTTTTCAGGTGCGGAAGTTGGTAATGCCAGTTTCCATGTCCCCATGCCTTCAGTCTGAGGAGGGGCAGAGGCTTAAAAAAAAAAAAATCTTGCTTGTACTGTGTGGTGACAGCCTCTTCAGCCATCTGGCTGGAAAAGCAGGAATACCAGCACAATATATTATTTTATGCAGGTTTCTTCCTGCCCTGCTAAACTCAATGAGTGTGTGTGTGTGAGTGTGTGTGTGTATGTGAGTGTGTGTGTGTGAGTGTGTGTGTGAGTGTGCGTGTGTATGTGTGTGTATGTGTGTGTGAGTGTGTGTGTGTGTGTATGTGAGTGTGTGAGTGTGTGTGTGAGTGTGTGAGTGTGTGTGTGTGTGTGTGTGAGTGTGCGTGTGTATGTGTGTGTGAGTGTGTGTGTGTGAGTGTGTGTGAGTGTGTGTGTGAGTGTGCGTGTGTATGTGTGTGTGTATGTGTGTGTGAGTGTGTGTGAGTGTGTGTGAGTGTGTGTGAGTGTGTGTGTATGTGTGTGTATCTCTGGATAGGGTAGTGAAAGGTATGGTCTTCCTTCCTCAATTTTCTTGGTGTGCGTGTGTATGTGTGTGTGTATGTGTGTATGTGAGTGTGTGTATGTGTGTGTGTATGTGTGCATATGTGTGTATGTGTGTGTATGTGTGTGTGAGTGTGTGTATGTGTGTGTATTTGTGTGTGTATGTGTGCATATGTGTGTATGTGTGTATATGTGTGTGTGAGTGTGTGTATGTGTGTGTGTGAGTGTGTGTGTGTATGTGTGTGAGTGTGTGTGTGTGTGAGTGTGTGTGTGTATGTGTGTGTGTGTGTGTGTGTGTGTGTGTATTTAATGTAAGTATGTACATATTATGAGACCAAAAGGGGTGGGGGGGAGAGAAATCTATACATTACATCCTTACGTTCTGGGGTAGGAGAGACAGAAATTTTAATCCCTTCTAATTTCCTTTTTTTAAGTGAGGATTGTATGAACCCCTGGCAGGCTTCTGTTGTGGAAGGGAAAAGAGACTAACGCCTGTTTCCCAAACATTAGAAAAAGTTTGTCACACTTCATCTCAACAAAGAACTGAGGAGAGAGCATGAATTTTAGGAATTTTTAAATTTTATTCAGGAAAATTGAAAATATTCACGTTAGGACACGTGCACGCCGGGGGGAGAGAGAAAGAGAGACAGAGAGACTGAGACAGAGACAGAGAGGGGGAGGGAGGGAGAGAGGTAAAGGAGAGGGAGAGGGAGAGGCAGAATTGCCACTTCTATGATGACCTGGACAGAAAGAGAGCCCCTAGTCTGGCTTTCTCACTCCCAATCTTTCCCCCCTTTCCAAGCCATACCTGTCACCATTCCCGTTTCTGGGTGGTTCCCTCCCGGTTCCTCCCATCCTTCAACACTACAGTAAGAGAGAATGTATTTTCTGACTGTCCTGGAGACTAGAAACACTAGATAGGTGGCCCAGCCTGTTTTTGTGAGAGCACTGTGCCTGACTGAAGACAGTTACTTTGTGTTTAGCTTACATGAACTTTCCTCGGTGACATTTGAGAATAGCTGACTCTTTTTATAAAACCGACTATCCTATATTCTACATTTGAGTACTGTCATTTAGTCCACCAAGCAGAATCACCTCCAGTTTCATCCATTTTGTCCTGAAGGGTGCAAAATCATATTTTAAGACTCGAAACACATGATGCTGTATACAGAAGCAGCCGACTGAGCAAGATTTGGTGAGAATTATGGTGATATTGGGGTCCAGAGGTGGAGAGGAGCATAAAACCTTGTCAGGGATTATGATGTGGAACTATACCCTTGTAATCTTTTATATATATATTTGTTTATTTTTCCCTTTTGTTGCCCTTGTTTTTTTATTGTTGCTATAGTTATTATTGTTGTTATTGATGCCATTGTTGTTAGATAGGACAGAGAGAGGAGGGGAAGACAGAGAGGGAGAGAGAAAGACACCTGCAGACCTGCTTCACTGCCTGTGAAGCAACTCCCCTGCAGGTGGGGAGCCAGGGGCTCAAACCAGGATCCATAAGCCGGTCCTTGCACTTCACGCCATATGCTCTCTACCGAATGAGTCCCCCCTTGTTATCTTATAACTGTAATTGCTGTTAAATAATTCATAAAAATTAAATTACAAATAAGTAAAATCAACATATTAACCTTAAACTTTTATTCTTAAGATCAGCTAAAGTCACACTTTAGGGGTTAAAAGCTTCAACATTTGACTGTTAGGTAGAATTCCATTCACACTTGAAAATACTTTTTCTTTCACATGCAAACTGTACTCTTTTCATCTAGGAATTCCCCAAAGTATTAACTATTCATATCAACAAATCTATAGTCTAAAAGTCCAAACTCTTATCTAGAGAGCATCTGGATTAGGGATGGAGGAGCCATGAAGGTCCATTTGCCCTGAATCCAATTTTAGTTTCAGCAATGAACCTGGGAAATCAGCCAAGGCAAATACTTCCATAGTATGATCATGTGGCATGCCTCGTCTATATAGGTTTTTATTCCAAAGGGGAGATATCAGGAAAAAAAGAAGGGTTTAATTTGGGGGAGTGTTCCAAAGAAATGAGCTTTTATTGAGAGAGAAAGTTTGAGTAGGAAAAGAGAAGAAAGTATTCTCTATAGAGGCATGTAGACCCAGAGAGAGAGAGAGAGGAGAGAAGAGAGAGAGAGACAGAAAGAGGGGGGATAGACAGAGACTGACAAAGCAAACTTCCTGGTCTTCCAGATTTTCTAGTTGTTTCCTGGGATGCAAAGGACCCTGAGGTGATGCAGGCCAGGCCAGTCTTTCCCTTCAGGTGCTCACTTCTGCCTCCATTTGCATCTTGTGGCTTTTGCTCTGAGCTCTGCAGGGCCCTGCTGATGTAGGATGTTGTGGGCCCTTCTGGCCCCTTCTTCCCACCCATCTGCAGGGTGCAAGGGGAGGGGGTTGCTTTCCCTAAGCAGACCCTTGTCTTATCCAAAAATTTGTTCAGGAAAACCTTCCATTAAAGCCCAAGCTAAAGACAAAATAAAAATCTTGTTGCTTTGATTCTCTGCGTTCTGTAACTTCTAAGGTGTTTAAGATCTCCATCACCCTTGGACAAGTTAGTGTAAATTCACCTGTGTGGTTCTCTGTGTTGGCCTCTGGGTTCACTGAAAAGGAGGTAGAAATAACACACACGCACGCGCACGCGCGCACACACACACACACACACACACACACACACACACACACACACCCCTGTGGTGGGAATGACATTCCTGGTCATCTGTGAGTTGTCTTTGTGGTTATTCTTCCCCTTTCTTTCTTTTTTTTTTTTTAAAGAAAGTATTTATTTATTTATTCCATTTGTTGCCCTTGTTGTAGTTATTGTCGTTGTTATTGTTGTCGTCATTGTTGGATAGGACAGAGAGAAATGGAGAGAGGAGGGGAAGACAGAGAGGGGGAGAGAAAGATAGACACCTGCAGACCTGCTTCACCGCCTGTGAAGCGACGCCCCTGCAGGTGGGGAACCGGGGCTCGAACCGGGATCCTTACACAGGTCCTTGCGCTTTGCGCCACGTGTGCTTAAACCACTGCGCTACTGCCCGACTCCCCATATTCCTCCATTTTCTTAAAGAACAGAAAAACTAGCAATTTGTAATACTCTAAGCAACAGGTGGTCTGGGAAGTGGCACAGGGGATAAAGCATTGAACTCTCAAGCAAGAGGTCCTTCCTAAATTCAATCCCTGGCAGCACATGTACCAGAGTGATATCTGGTTCTTTCTCATTAATAAATAAATAAATATTTTTTTAAATACCCCCAAGGACTCCATAACACCCAACCAAAAAGAGGTGTGTACTCCTATGTTCATAGCAGCACAATTCATAATAGCTAAAACCTGGAAGCAACCCAGGTGCCCAACAACAGATGAGTGGCTGAGAAAGCTGTGGTATATACACACAATGGAATACTATGCAGCTATCAAGAACAATGAACCCACCTTCTCTGACCCATCTTGGACAGAGCTAGAAGGAATTATGTTAAGTGAACTAAGTCCGAAAGATAAAGATGAGTATGGGATGATCCCACTCATCAACAGAAGTGGACTAAGAAGATCTGAAAGGGAAACTAAAAGCAGGACCTGATCAAATTGTAAGTAGGGCACCAAAGTAAAAACCCTGTGGTGAGGGGTAGACATGCTGCTTCCTGGGCCAGTGGGGGGTGGGAGTGGGTGGGAGGGATGGGTCACAGTCTTTTGGTGGTGGGAATGGTGTTTATGTACACTCCTAGCAAAATGTAGACATATAAATCACTAGTTAATTAATATGAGAGGGGGAAAATCAGTTGTATGTCTCAAAGTTTCTCAAAACACAAACTGAATCTTTTTAATATATAGGCTGTGTATTTGATATGCACTCTCTCAAAAGCCTAGACCAAGTAGATTAGAAGCACCCAATAGCACAGCTATATACAAGATACTGGGTACTGTCCAGCAAACCATAACAAAAGGACTTTTCAAAGTTAACCCAATTACCAAATAATGTGATGATAACATTAACTATCGATTGTCTTTTTGAACCCTAAGACAGCAGGAACCTCACATCTCCACTATAGAGCCCCTACTTCACCCAGTCCTGGAACCATTGGATAGGGCCCACTTTCCCATATGCGTCTCCCAATCCATACCCAATAATATTGCATCCGCCGATCACAACCTAACCAATGCAACGATTGCCACCTCAACATGCTTCACCTCAGACTATGTCCAGAGACTTCACGTGTGGAATGACAACCCTTCAGCTTCATTACTCGGTTGAGACCTTTCCTTTCATAGTACACTCTAATTTCATCTCAGGTGGTTCACTTTCTAACAAAATCCCATAACCTAGATATACACCAGTTTCTGTGAGAGAGAGCTTATGTACACATGTATCCATAAACTACTGCAAAATATATACCTGAAAGCAGAAGCACACTAGAGTTTGCAGTGAGTACCTCCCTAACACTTCCTCTCCACTATTCCAAGCTTGGGATCCATGATTGCTCAACAATTTGTTTGGCTTCGTATGTTAACTCTCTTTTCAATCACCAGGTTCCAGATGCCACCAGGATGCTGGCCAAGCTTCCCTGGATTGAAGACCCCACCAATGTGTCCTGGAGCTCAGCTTCCCCAGAGACACTCCCTACTAGGGAAAGAGAGAGGCAGACTGGGAGTATGGACCAACCAGTCAACGCCCATGTTCAGTGGGGAAGCAATTACAGAAGCCAGACCTTCTACCTTCTGCAACCCTCAATGACCCTGGGTCCATGCTCCCAGAGGGCTAGAGAATGGGAAAGCTATCAGGGGAGGGGGTGGGTTATGGAGATTGGGTGGTGGGAATTGTGTGGAGTTGTACCCCTCCTACCTTATGGTTTTGTTCATTAATCCTTTCTTAAATAAAAAATTTAAAAAAATACCTTAGCTTTAAAAAATGAATAAACAATAGTAAACAATAATAATAATAGTAGTAAAAACTATAGTGTTTATGTAGTAAGCATTAATATATCAAAATGTAAGTATAAATAATCAGCACATATTTAAAAGTAACAAAATTAATAGAAAAAAACATTTTTGAACATAACTTTGTAAAACTATGTCTCTTTTATTAAACTAATTTAATTACAAAAACTGAGTAGAATATGTATAAGACTTCTCCAGAACTAACTTGATTTGTATGATTTCCAGCTCATTCATTAAGACTACCCTGGCTCTATTTACCCACTGGCAGTATGTGAAGTTATATTGTTTGTATTTTTAACAACTTCCTCTGGGGGTAGATTCTATTTCTTGATTCTGTACATTAACTGGTACATAGTGTATAGAGTAATGACTTCTTAAATTTTATTTATTTATTTTTTTTTGGTGTTGTGACCCACTGGGGCTTCACTACTCCAGGCCAATTATTATTTTATTTTTTTTAGCTAGAAGGTGAGAGGGCTGAATGGTCGTGCACCTGGCTGAGCACACATGTTATAATACACAAGGACACAGGTTTGAGCCCCCAGTTCCCACCTGCGGTGGGGGGAGCTTTGTAAATGGTGAAGTAGAGCTGCAGGTGTCTCTCTCTGTCCCTTGATATCTCCCCCTTCCTTCTCAATTTCTGGCTGTCACTATCCAATAAAGAAAGAAAGATTAGAAAAAGAAGATGAAAGTGAAGGAGTAAGACAGAAAGACAGCCGAGAAAAGGAAAGACAACACATACTGACACTTTCCTCAGTGCAGTGAAGACTGGGTTTGAAATTGGGTCTGGTGACAAAGCAGGTACCTCCCTGGTGAGCATTCTCATTGGCTCCCAATGAAATCTTTTAATGAATGTACGTATCTAATTTCTGTTCTTTTTAATGTGAAACATAACAATTTGGATCAACAATTAGGGAAAATATAAAGTGTGGATTTTCATTGTGAATAAAGAAACCAGAATTGAAATGTTAATGAGTGAAATCTGTTAACTGGTTTTTCCTGTCATTTGTCACCTCATAGTCAAGTCATTGTACTAAATAAAACTAGTTTGTATGTTGTTCATTGAAGAGGCAGAGGGAGAAACTTAGATTCACTTATTCACTTGCTGAGTTATATGCTTCATAGAAATATATTAGGTGGGCCCAGCAAGATAAATTACCAAATTGTGGGTCTGCTTTTACTCACATTCACTCCGGCTTATAGCCTGACCCCTACCACACTTGAGAAAGATTAGATGCTTTTGTATCTTTCCCTTTTTCTGTCTCTCTCCATCTGTCTGAAAAAGTTGGCTTTTAGTGATGAAATCCAGGTGGCAAAAATACATAAGTAAATAAGTAAGATAATCACTAGATGATTTCTAGTATACTAGAAATTTCTAGTGGACTGAAAGTGAAGTACATATCATAACATAGCTGAAAGCATATTCAGGATGTTATTATCATTATTATTTCAAGTAGAAAGTTTCCCAAATTACACAGCACAGAGGCATTTCCTAAATGCCTGTGATGATGTGAGGATCTTCTTACAGTAAAATATCAGTTTTAGTTGCTCCCTCAGCAGATGTTGCTTAAGTGGACTGCCCTTTCCAGGTTAAAGAAAATATATAATTCACTTGTGAAACCATCTGGTCCAGGACTTTTGTTGTTGGGAAGATTCTTAATAACTGTTTCGATTTCTTTGTCTGTGATTGGTGCATTTAGGTTTTGTAATTCTTCTTGGTTCAATTTTGGTAGGGCATAAGTTTCTAGGAATTCTTCCATTTCTTCCAGATTCTCTAGCTGGTGGCATATAGTTCTTCGTAGAAGTTTTGCATGCTTTTCTAGATTTCTGTGGTGTCAGTTGTGACATGGTTTACAATTCTATTTATTGGGGTCTTCTTTTACTTTTTTTTTTTTTTTTTTTTTTTTAGCGAGTCTGGCTGGGGGTTTGTCAATCTTGTTTAATTTTTCAAAGAACCAGCATTTGGCTTCATTGATCTTTTGTATGGTTCTCTAATTTTCTATGTTGTTTATTTCTGCTCTAATTTTAGTGCTTTCTGTCCTTCTGGTTGCTTTAGGGTTCCTTTGTTCCTCTTCCTCTAAGTCCTTAAGGTGTGCAGTAAGGTTGTTTATTTGAGCTTTTTCTTGTTCTCTAATATGTGATTGTATGGCTATGAGTTTCCCTCTCAATACTGCTTTAGTTGGGTCCCAAATGATTTGATAGCTTGTTTCTTCATTTTCATTTGTTTCCAAGAACATTTCAATTTCTTGCTTGAGTGTCTCTCTGACCCAGCGGTTCTTAAGCAGCATGTTGTTGAGTTTCCAAATTCTGTGACTTTTAGTAATTTTCTGTTTGTTGTTAAATGTTAGCTTTACTCTACTGTGCTCTGAGAAGATGCTTGGGATGGGGCCCTTATCGGGGAGTCCTGAGATTCCCAAACAGACATGATCAGCCTAGACCTCAAATAAATCACTCTCTCCATTGTTACTGGTCATTTCTATCAGGAACAACACAATAGACGCCTTGGTGGGTCCTCAAAGGACCTTGTCCTCAACTTGGATCAACAATGGTAGAGAATGTTCCATTCTCCGAAGGGAGGCTGGACAATATACTCTATGCTCCACCTGAGGAAGATGGGTCCTGATATTGGGGCAGCTCGGAATGTTCCTACTCATGACCACAGAATATGAGCTCAGATCTACAGGGATGCAGAGGTCACATAGGCTCCTAAGCTGAAAATGGGCCCCAGATCACATCAAATCGGTGGGTTTATACTCAACAATATTTATACCCCTTTCCCATACTTGGGAGCTACTCTCTTTGCTGATCCATCTTTCTGGTCCTTCTGCCAGACATGACATCATCTCCCCAGACAATAATTAGGATCCACCTGCATATCAGAATTCAGGCTCAGGCAAAAAAAAAGAAATCTAGTATAGTCATGGGCCCTTTGGAATATAACTAAAATATGCCTACTAGTTATTTACAAAACGGAGGACCCCCCCCACACACACACACACAACTCTTCACCTGCACTATTTCAGCCTTTAGGTTCATGATTGGTCAACAATTTGTTTGGCTTTGTATGTTAAGTCTCTTTTTAACCTCCAGGTTCCAGATGCTAGTAAGATGACAACCAGACTTCCCTGGAGAGACTACCCCACCAATGTGTCCTGGAGTTCAGCTTTCCCAGAGTCTCACCCTACTAGGGAAAGAGAGAGAAGCTGGGAGTATGAATTGACCAATCAACACCCATATTTAGCGGGAAAGCAATTGCAGAAGCCAGACCTTCCACCTTCTGCATCCCACAATGACCTTGGGTCCATCTACCAAGAGGATAAAGAATAGAAAGACTATCAGGGGGAGAAGATGGGATATGGATATCTGGTGGTGGGAATTGTGTGGAGTTGTACCCCTCTTATCCTATGGTTTTGTCAATATTTCCTTTTTATAAATAAAAAATTTTTAAAAAGAAAAAATATATATAAGTAGATAACCTACATTATTTTTAATACCACTAATAAAACGGGTAAGGTACTCTTATTGTGATTTCGATCTTTAGCTTTCATAAAGGGCTTAGATTAATCAGTGATGTATTTAAAAATAATCCTTTAACTTTTGCAAAGCTACAGTTGAAAGTTGTGTGATTGACTTAGCCACTACTTATGCAAATAGTCTCTGGTACATTTTTGCTTATATGAGATTTTAACACAATAAAAATGTTTGTCTTTTCAGAGGAATTTAATATCATTTGCTTTCATAAAAAATGAAAAAGTGGAACACTATCATACTTTTTTTCAGTGGGTTTGAGATTAAAATTATTGTCTGACAACTAGGTGTGTCGTCTATCTAGTGGCTTCAAAACACATTCTTGTTACCCTTAATTTACACTACTAATTAGATTATTTTGAACCGAGTTTAAATTTAAGTTCTTAGGGATTTAGTCACAAAAAGAATGAATGCTTTTATAAGAAAAAACAGAATTCCACTTAATTTAACATTGTAAAACAATTCAGTATATTCAAATCAACTCCATATTTAAGCAACCCTCTGATTCAGTGTGTGTCAGAAACAGGCATTTGATCTATGTGTTTTTGTGCTGTACACTTCTTAATAATCTGCAGCCTCATTTTGAAAACCTCAAATCTCAAATGGTGAAAAAATAGACATGCACTAGGGGGCCTGGGCAGCGGGTTAAGTGCACATGGCGCAAAGCACAAGGATGGGTGTAAGGATTCTGGTTGAGCCCTTGGCTCCCCACCTGTGGTGGTGGTGGTGGTGGGGTTGCTTCACAAGTGGTGAAGCGGGTCTGCAGGTGTCTATCTTTGTCTCACCCTGTCTTCCCGTCTTCTCTCGATTTATCTCTATCCTATCCAACAATGACAGCAATAACAACAACAATAAAGAACAAGGGTAACAAAAGGAAAAAAATTGCCTCCAGGAGCAGTGGATTTGTAGTACTGGAACCGAAACCAGGAATAACACTGGAGGCAAAAAAAAAAAAAAAAAAAAATAGACATGCACTAAATTTAAAGATAGAAAACTTGGAATTCCTGACGACAAGTTGTAGAGGAACTACAAGAGGAAGATATCAAATAAGTGTTGAGCAGGTACGATTTGCTCTTGGACACCTAATTGAGGAAATTCAGGTTTGAGACTGCATTGAATCTTGACCCTCTGTCTCCTACTCAGATAATTTTGTCAGTAAATAGCTTTGCTAGTCATTTGTATATATGCATACGTTTATAAATATTAGTGTGTACTGCAAAATTAAAGTTCATATATATTTTAAAATATGGTATTACTATAGAAATATTTGCCGGAGTCGGGCTGTAGCGCAGTGGGTTAAGTGCAGGTGGCACAAAGCACAAGGACCAGGGTAAGGGTCCCGGTTCGAGCCCCTGCTCCCCACCTGCAGGGGAGTCGCTTCACAGGAGGTGAAGCAGGTCGGCAGGTGTCTGTCTTTCTCTCTCTCTCTCTGTCTTCCCCTCCTCTCTCCATTTCTCTCTGTCCTGTCCAACAACAACAACAACAACAATAACTACAACAATAAAATGACAAGGGCAACAAAAGGGAATAAATAAATAAAATAAATATTTAAGAAAAAAGAAGAAATATTTGCAGGAAATGAATGGTTAATTATGTTTCATCACTTCATAGTTATCCATACTTATTCCTGTGTTCTAATTAGTTTTCACATTTTGAAGCTTTTTATTAGTTGGCCTTTAATAAGGAATAATCAACAACTCGTTATGATCCTAGGGGGAAACAGAATCGGAGGGAGACCCAGAGACAATGACTTGCTGTCAGCCCCTCTTCCATAGCACTAAGTTTTATTAGCCATCGTTATCTTGTTTTCATCTATGTGCTCTTTCCGTGATACCGTTTTTGTGTGTTTGTATCCATTTTGTGGTTGGTCCTCAGGCAGACCATTGCTGCAAGGTTTGTCAGCAAGCTAGTATTGCTCTTCATTTTCTCTAGTGAAGTTCCTGTTTGAGTGCTGGGGTCCAGCTTGGCTCTGCCATGTTCCATTGTATATGTTTAAGTCACTCAGCCCCATTTGGGATCTGCGTTCATCATAACTGGTCTCAGTTTCCTTTGCTGGCCTTTTTTCTAGTTTTGTTTACAAAAGGCTGCATTTTACAAGGTGGGAGTATGTCACAGCACTTTATAATTCTGAGATTTGATATTCAGATGTTATTTCACATGGCATCTTTTGTTTCTAAGCTTGCCACAATCATATGCATCATGCATGTTAAGATCACTCTTCAGGGAGTCAGGTGGTAACGCAGAGGGTTAAGTGCAAGTGGCACAAAGCTCGAAGACCCTTGTAAGGGAATCAGATTATAGCAGGTTCCCCAACTGCAGGGGAGCCGCTTCACAGGCGGTGAAGCAGATCTGCAGGTGTCTATCTTCCTCTCCCCCTCTCTGTCTTCCCCTCCTCTCTCCATTTCTCTCTGTCCTAACAACGAGGACATCAATACAACAATAATAACAACAACAACAACAACAAAACAAAAACAAGGACAACAAAAGGGAATATATATATATACATATATATATATTCCTTTAATTAACTGCTCATGATTTTATCTGTTGTTATTTATTTTTTTTAAATTTTTATTTATTTATTGGATAGAGACAGAAATCGAGAGGGAAGGGAGGGATAGAGAGGGTGAGAGACAGAGAGACACCTGGAACACTGCTTCACCATTTGCAAAGCTTTAACCCTGCAGGTGGGGACTGGGGGCTCGAACCCAGGTCCTTGCACACTGCAACATGTGTGCTCAACCAGGTGCGCCAACACCCAGCCCCTGTTATTTATCTTTAATTGTCCCCAGGGTTATTTGTGGGGCTTGGTGCATTCACAACAAATCCACCACTCCTGAAAACGATCTCCCCCACCCCATTTCTTTTCATGTAATATGACAAAAAGAAATTGAAAGGGGGGGAAGAGGAGGTAGAGAGAAAGAGTAAGAGACACCTGCAATACTGTTTTGCCCCACTAAAAGCTTCCTCCCTATAGGTAGGTACTGGTACCCTAAACCCAGGGCTGGGTCCTTGAACCCAGGTCCTTGTTTACGGTAATGTGCATGCTCACTGGGGAGTATCACAGCCCAGCCTCTGCTAGTACATGACTTCATTGAACTCTCTCTCTTTCTCTTTCTCTCCTTCCTTCCTTCCTTCCTTCCTTCTTCCCCTCTTTTATTTCCTTCAGATTACGAGTCAAAAATAGAGAGAGAAAGACAGAGACAGATAGACAGAAAGACACTGAGTTGCCTTTACTTCCCAGAATGGAGAAAGAAGAAGAAGAAAAAGAAGAAGAAAAGAAGAAGGAGGAGGAGGAGGAGAAGGAGGAGGGGGAGAGGAAGAATAAGAATAAGGAGAAGGAGGAGGAGGAGGAGGAAGAGGAGAAGGAGAAGAAAAAGAAGAAGAAGAAGAGGAAGAAGAGGAAGAAGAGGAAGAAGAAGAAGAAGAAGAAGAAGAAGAAGAGGAGGAGGAGGAGGAGGAGGAGGAGGAGGAGGAGGAAGGAAGGAAGAAGGAGGAGAAGAAGAAGGAGGAAAGGGAGAGGGGGGAAGGGAGGGAGAGGGGGAGGAGGAAGATGAGTGGGAAGAGGAAGAGGAAGAAGAAGGAAGAAGAAGGAGAAGGACAAGGAGAAGGAGAAGAAGAAGAAGAAGAAGAAGGAGAAGAAGGAGCACTTGCTTGGTCATGGGCATCACCCATGGATGGGCCCAGCTTCTACCACACTGAAGGAAGCTTCAACACCAGCTATCTGCCACCGCTCCCCCCACACTTCTCCCCTTCTCCCCTGTCAGCCCTCCTATTTTTTAATTGCCACCAGGGTTACTGCTGGGGTTGGTGCCTTCAGGACAAACTCACTGCTCCTAGCAGCCAGTTTTCTTTCATTTTTGAATTTTATTTGATAGGACAGATAGAAATTGAGAGGGGAGAGAAGGAGAAGGAGAAGAAGGAAGGAGAAGGAGGAGGAGAAAGAGGAGAAGAAAGAGGAGGAGAAGACTGTGAACTATTTGTACTAAAAATGCTGTCTGCATTCCTTGAAATCTGCTTTCTTTTTTTAAAAATTTTTAAAAATATTTATTTACTTATCTTCCCTTTTGTTGTCCTTGTTTTCATTATTGTTGTAGTTATTATTGTTATTGATGCCATCATTGTTGGATAGGACAGAGAGAAATGGAGAGAGGAGGGGAAGACAGAGAGGGGAAGAGAAAGACAGACACCTGCTGACCTGCTTCACCACTTGTGAAGCGACTCCCCTCCAGGTGGGGAGCCGGGGGCTCAAACGGGGATCCTTACCCTGGTCCTTGTGCTTTGCGCTACCTGTGCTTAACCCACTGTGCTACCGCCCGACTCCCATCTGCTTCTTTCTATCGTGTTCACTCCTTTCTCTATATATCTTGTCTACATTTTTATTTTGTAAACACCCCATACTATTGACTATCCATTAACTATGACAAGGTCCTATGTGGGCCCACCAAGGGGTCTATTGTGTTGTTTCTGATAGAGATTTCTAGTAATATTGGGGAGAGGGATTTATTCGAGGTCTTAAGCCCATCATGTCTGTTTGGGAATCTCAGGACTCCCCAAGTAGGGCCCCAGCTGATGGGGTGGCCTGATCGTGACTAAAGAGTCATTATTGGGACCAGGTGGTGGTGCACCTGTTTCAGCACACAGGTTATAGTGCGTAAGGGTTCAAGACCTGGTCCCCACCTGCAGGGGGAAAGCTTCACAAAGTGGTAAAGCAGGGCTGCAGTTGTCTCTCTGTCTCTCTTTCCCTTTCTCTATCTTCCCCTTCCCTCTCAGTTTCTGGCTGTCTCTATCCAATAAATAAAGATAATTAAAAAAATTAAAAAAAGAATCATCATTAAAGTATGCCAGTCTCTTGCCCTTATTCAGCTTTCGTAGTCCTTCTTTGATAAGGTTAGCTTTGGGGTGAGGGAAGTGTAATAGGAAGTAGGTGAGGAGGGTATCTAAGTCTAAGTAGACACTATTTCATTATGAACTCGATACTGACTCAATGCAGACTATTGTGTATTTTTGCTTTCAGGTATATATTTTGCCCTAGTTTATGGATACATGTGAACATATGCTCTATCTCATGGTACCTGGTCTATATCTAGGATTTGGGACTTTGTTAGGAAGTGAACCATCTGGAATAGAATTAGAGAATTCTATGAAAGGAAAGGTCTCACCCAAGTAATGAGGCTTAAAGGTTGACATTCCATGCCTGACATCTCTGGACACGGTTCGAAGTGAATCATGCTGAGGTGGTACCCATTGCATTGATTAGGTTGGGATCAGCAAATGCAATCTCATGTGGTATGAATTGAGAGGAGCATGCAGGAAAGTGAACCCCAACCTAGAGGTTCCAGGACTGAGGGAAATAGAGGCTCTATAGAGGAAGTGGGAGGTTCCTGCTGTCTTAGGGTTAAGAAGTCAATAGATAGTTATTGTTATCATCACATTATTTGGCAGTTGGGTTAACTTTGAAATATCCCTTTGTTAGTAATGTTATATCCTGTAGGAAACATTAAAGTTATCTGAGGATAACCACAACAATAAAACAAGGGCAACAAAAGGAATTAAATAAATGTAAAAAAATTTTTTAAAATAGGGAGTTGGGTGGTAGCGCAGTGGGTTAATAACACATGGCGCAAAGTGCAAGGACCTGGGTAAGGAACCCTGTTCGAGCCCCTGGCTCCCCACATGCAGGGGAGTCGCTTCACAGGCAGTGAAGCAGGTCTGCAGGTGTCTACCCTTGTCTCCCCCTCTCTGTCTTCCCCTCTTCTCTCCATTTCTCTCTGTCCTATCCAACAACAAAGGCTTCAATAATAACTACAACAATAAAACAAGGACAACAAAAGGGAATAAATAAATATTAAAAAAATAAATAAGTTATCTGAGGCATTGTTCAGTTGGGCACGCCTCTCTGAATCCCTGTAGCCTTTATTAAGGTTTTTTTTTTTATGTTGTAGTTTATTTTACTTTACTTATTGGAAATAGACAAAGAGGAATCGAGAGGGAAGGGGGAGATCAAGAGGGAGAGAGGCAGAGACACCTACAGCCCTGCCTCACTTCTCATAAGGGTTTTATTTTTTCCCTTACAAGTGGAGCCCAGGAGCTTGAGCCTGAGTCCTTGAGCATTTTGACATGGCCTCTCAACCAGGTGTACCATTTCTAGGCCCTTTTTATATATTTGATGAGTATATTAATCAGTTCTTAGATTCTGCATAACTGAGAAATATTTATATCTGTGCATATGTCCTTATTGATGTATGTGCATGTGTAAATACATGCATATGTCTATGTGGGTATTTTGTACCTTAGTACACATACTGTACATAATAAACTTTTATCTTTATAAATGTTTCTGTAATTTATTAGATAGGATTCTAAACAACTTTTCACTTGTGAGTCATAGTAATTATCAATATTATAGATTTTACCTTGTGCAGTAATAGCTATTCAAACAGTACTAAGAGCAATTAGGTTATACTGAAAATTTAACATATGTATTTTCTCAAATTTATACTTCGCTGTCATACATATATGTTTATTTTTATTTTACATTTATGTGCACTTTATTGTATACTTAAAATTCCATGGAAATGCCAGGAACATGACCAACACTAGTGAAAACAAGGATTTAAAACTAGGTGCATAATCCCTTGCACAAAGAAACGTGCACATTTATCAAAGAACGTTCTTTATTTAAGCTAAAGGTTTATTCTCCTCTTGTATATTCTCCAAACTGTTTTCGTTTGCTAACTGCATCTCTTTTATCATATTAAATATTATTAAAGGTAACTGTCCTCCGGGCCGGGTGGTGATGTCCCCAGGGAAGCTCACAAAGTAAGAAGCACAAGGACCTGCACAAGGATACAGGCCATGGCCTGTGCGCCGCTATGTTCCACCGCTGGGGAGCCAGAGACGACCCGAACTGCCCCTGTGGCTACAGACAGACTATGACCCACAGAGTCAACGACTGCCACCTCTCCAGATTCAAAGGAGGTCTCGAAACTTTACATCAGGCTCAACCTGACGCTGTTGACTGGCTACAGAAGAAGGGCAAACGCTAGAAGAAGAAGAAGAAGAAGAAGAAGAAGAAGAGGAGGAGGAGGAGGAGGAGGAGGAGGAGGAGGAGGAGGAGGAGGAGGAGGAGGAGGAGGAGGAGGAGGAGGAGGAGGAGGAGGAGGAGGAGGAGGAGAGGAAGAAGAAGAAGAAGAAGAAGAAGAAGAAGAAGAAGAAGAAGAAGAAGAAGAAGAAGAAGAAGAAGAAGAAGGAGAAGAAGAAGAAGAAGAAGAAGAAGGAGAAGAAGACAGGTTTGAGTCCCCGGCTCCCCACCTACAAGAGTTCCACTTCAGGTCTGCAATTGTCTCTTCCCTCTATGTCTTCCCCTCCTCTCTCAATTTCTTTGTCATAGCCAATGCAATGGAAAAATGGCCACCAGCAGCAGTGGATTTGTTGCGCTGGCTGGAGGAAAGAAAAAAAGGTAACTATTATGAATTCACCTAAGATGATACCTTCTAATTTATCAATACATTCATCTTCCAACTTTCAAAATTAATCTAGTTAGTTTGAATCTATGCATCCTTCATTTCTCTTATAGGATACAGCCTTTTTTAAAAGCAGTTATTGCCAGTGAAACTTCATGTTGGTAAGCCTCAATCTGGCTTTTCTACCTTTATGTTTATCTATATCTAGTACACTGACTGATTTCTAATTTAAAAATTTTTGACATCACAGGATGCTCTCTTCTCCGGACTGACTTTTTTTTTTTTTTTTTAATTTTTTTTAAATTTTAAATTTTAAATTTTTTATTTGACTTTTTTCTGAATGACAGAGAGAGAGAGAAGAGAGAGAGGAGAGAGGTATTCCTCCAATGAGGTGAAAACTGGACTTAACAACCTGGGAATATTTTGATTTTAATTATTATGAGTTAGGTATATTTCACACTCCAATGATATTTACTGAATATATATATATATATATATATATATATATATATATATATATATATATACCTCTTGTGGGCCTCTCCAGGACCTTGCTCTTACTATGAAATAGCAGTGGTAGGGACTGCCCCACTCTCTGATGGGAGGCTGAAATGAGTGCAGCCTAGAATGTTCCCAGCAATCACCATGGACTGTGAGCTCAGACTCATAGGAACTCAGAGGTCACACAGGCTCCTGTGCTGAATATGAACAGACATGGGCCGTGGATCAGACCAATGGAGTAAACAGTCAATAGTATTTATATATATTTCCTTCAAGTTTGAAAGCTACTCTCTGTCCTAATCCAGTTTTCTAGCTATATTCTGAACTCTGGCATCATCTTCCCAGACAATATTTTCAGTTCATCTGCATGTTAGCTATCAAGCTCAAGCAAAAATTACTAAAGCAATGCTTATTTGGAACATACCTAAAATAGAATTTCCAGCTTCTCTCCACTCTAAAGTCCCTATTCTCATCTGCTCTATTCCTACTTTTTGGTTCCTGTTCATTAATCAGTTCATCTTGCTTTATATCTTACTGCTTTTCAGCCACTAAGTTGTAGATACTACTGTGATTCTCTCCTGATTTCCCTGGATAGAAGACCTCACCAATGTGTCTTGGGACCTCACCTCCCCAAAGCCCTACCCAACTAGGGAAAGATAGAAACAAGCTGGGGGTATGGATCCACCAGCCATTGCCCCTGCCCAACTGAGAAGTGACAATAAAAGCCAGAATCTTTTGCACCCCATAAAGCGTTTTAGTCCATACTCCCAGTAGGGGAGAAATGTTAGGGAAAGATGACCAGAGGGCTCATAACTGCAATTCTATCGGGACCCAGAGAGAGAGAAGAGGCTGAAAAAAAAAAAAAGAGCATTCAGAAGTGGTAACTGGTATATGCGTGGCTTCAAAAGAGAAGCAGGACCATAGAAGAAAATGGACAAATCCATCAAAATATAGATAGTTAAAAAATAATAGTCAAACCATATCTGTGACATTGAGAGAATTATTGCAATTTCCAATGGAGGCAATGGGGACACAGAATTCTAATGCTGGGAACAATGTGGAATAATACCCCTGTTATCTCACAGTTTTTAAAAATCAATATTAGGGGGTTGGGAAGTAGCTCAGAGAGTTAAGCGCACATGGCACTAAGTGCAAGGACCGGCATAAGGATCCGGGTTCAAGCCTCTGACTCCCCACCTGCAGGGGAGTCACTTCACAGGCAGTGAAGCAGGACTGCAGGTGTCTTTTTCTCCCCATCTCTGTCTTCCCCTCCTCTCTCCATTTCTCTCTGTCCTATCAAGAATGACAACAGCAATAAAAACAATGATAACTACAACAACAATAAAAAGGGGCAACAAAATGGAAAACAAATAAATAGCAAAACCAAAAATTTTTAATCTATATTATATTAAGAAAATCTACATTGTTGGGAGTTGTGCAGTAGCACAGCAGGTTAAGTGCAAGTGGTGCGAAGTGCAAGGGCCAGAGTAAGGATCCGGGGTTGAGCCCCGGGCTCCCTACCTGCAGGGGAGTCACTTCACAGGCGGTGGGTGAAGCAGGTCTGCAGGTGTCTGTCTTTCTCTCCCCCTCTCTGTCTTTCCCTCCTCTCTCCATTTCTCTCTGTCCTATCTAACAACGATGACAACAATAATAACTACAACAATAAAACAACAAGGGCAGCAAAAGGGATAAATAAAATTTAAAAGTAAACCTACATTGTCAAAAATAAATAAAATAAAATAAAAAATAAACCTACATTGTCAAAAAATGATAACTGATACTTTTTTGAGACTATGAGGTGGGGTTGAGAATAATGAGTGTTTTTCCATGATTTACATATATCTTACTACTTTTGAGTTTTAAAGGTATACAAAGGAATTGTGAAAAAGTTAAGCAAGGTAATAATATATTACCCATTGCTCTAGTGCCAAACCCTGATCCAACTAAGAACCTGAAGGGGCTGGGCGGTAGCACACTGGATTAAGCACACATAAAACAAAGTGCGTGGACCTGCACAAGATCTCAGTTTGGGGAGTTGGGCGGTAGCCCAGCGGGTTAAGTGCACATGACGGGACGCGCAAGGACTGGCATAAGGATCCCGGTTCGAGCCCCCAGCTCTCCACCTGCAGGGGAGTTGCTTCACAAATGGTGAAGCAGGTCTGTAGGTGTCTGTCTTTCTCTCCCCATCTCTGTTTTCCCTTTCTCTGTCCTAACAACGACGACATCAATAACAACAACAATAATAACTACAACAAGGGCAACAAAAGGGAAAATAAGTATAAAAAGTATATAAAAAAATCTGTTTGAGCCCCCAGCTCCCCACCTGCAGGTGGGGGGTGGCTTGACAAACCATGAAGCAGGTCTGCAGGTGTATATATTTCTCTCCCCCTCTTTATCTCTCCCTCCTCTATTTCACTCTGGCCTATCCAACAACATCGATGGCAACAATAACAATAACAACAACAAGGGCAACAAAATGGGATAAAGACGGGGAAGACAGAGAAAGATAGACACCTGCAGACCTGCTTCACCGCCTGTGAAGCGACCCACCCCACTGCAGGTGGGGAGCCTGGGCCTCAAACCAGGATCCTTACACTGGTCCTTGCACTTCAGTTTTTTTTGGGTTTTTTTTGTTTTGTTTTTCTTCTTCTTCTTTTTCTTGAATGCAGATTAGGTAGAGTGATGAATGAGGAGGTTAGAGAATGAGGTAGAAAGAGAGGAGAGATACTTGCAACACTGCTTTACCAGTCATGGAAATTCTCCCAACTGTTAGGGACTGGGGGCTTTGTTTCTTTTTTCTTTTTTCTTTTTTATATTTATTTTATTTATTTATTCCCTCTCGTTGCCCTTGTTGTTTTATTGTTGTAGTTATTATTGTTGTTGTCGTCGTTGTTGGATAGGACACAGAGAAATGGAGAGAGGAGGGGAAGACAGAGAGGAGGAGAGAAAGACAGACACCTGCAGACCTGCTTCACCGCCTGTGAAGCGACTCCCCTGCAGGTGGGGAGCCGGGGTTCGAACCGGGATCCTTATGCCGGACCTTGTGCTTTGTGCCACCTGCGCTTAACCCGCTGCGCTACAGCCCGACTCCCGGGGGCTTTGTTTCTGGGTGCTGGGTATACTACCCTCCTATCCCTTGGTTTTTTGATTTCTATATACAACATTAAGAAAGAATAGAATATGTGTTTAATGGGAAGGGGGAAGGAAAAGGGAGAAATGTGAACAAAGGTAGATTTGAAAGGCTTGTGTATTTAAACTTTTTTTTTTTTTTGCCTACAGGTTTATTGCTGGGCTCGGTGCTTACACTAAGAATCCACTGCTCCTGGAGGCCATTTTTCCTTTTTTTTGTTGTTGTCCTTATTGTTACTCTTGTTGTTGTCATTATTATTGTTGTTATTGTCACTGGATAGGACAGAGAGAAATCGAGAGAGGAGGGGGAGACAGGGAGGGGGAGAGAAAGACGGACACCTGCAGACCTGCTTCT
Organism: Erinaceus europaeus; assembly: GCF_950295315.1. Classification (NCBI taxonomy): domain Eukaryota; kingdom Metazoa; phylum Chordata; class Mammalia; order Eulipotyphla; family Erinaceidae; genus Erinaceus; species Erinaceus europaeus. Next base: position 93,909,162 of record NC_080175.1, read on the forward strand.
TTCCTTTTAACATGAAAGCATCTTTTTTCTTTTCTTTCTTTCTTTCTTTTTTTTTTTTTTTTGCTTCTAAGGAAGTTGTTGGGGCTTGGAGCTTTCCCTGGGAATCTAATGCTCCTTGCAACACCTTTTATTTTTAATATTTATTTATTCCCGTTTGTTGCTTTATTGTTGTAGTTATTGATGTTGTCGTTATTGAATAGGACAGAGAGAAATGGAGAGAGGAGGGGAAAGCAAAGAGGGGGAGAGAAAGACAGACACCTGCAGACCTGCTTCACTGCCTGTGAAGCGACACTCCTCCAGATGGGGAGCTGGGGGCTCGAACCGGGATCCTTACGCGGGTCCTTGAGCTTTGTGCCAACTGTGATTAACCCACTGTGCTACCGCTTGACTCCCCCCCTTTTTTCCACATTGTTGTTGCTGTTATTATTTTTGTTGTTGGATAGCTCAGAGAGAAATTGAGAGTGGAGGGGAAGACAGAGAGGGGGAGAGAAAGATAGACACCTGCAGGCCTGCTTCACTGCCTGTGAAGTGACTCCCCTGCAGGTGGGCTCGAACCAGGAGCCTTACACAGGTCCTTGCGCTTCGCAATCTGTGCACTTAACCAGTTGGGCTACTGCCCGGCCCCCCTGAAACATTTTCTTCAAGATCTTATTTATTTATTCATGAGAAAGATAGGAGGAGAGAGAGAAATAACTGGACATCATCTGGTACATTTGCGCTGAAGACTGACCTCAGGACCTCATGGTTGAGAATGCAATGCCTTATGCACTGTGTCACCATCTGGACCATGAAAGCACTCTTAAAATAATTCTTTCCTGGAGTAGGGCGGTAGCACAGCAGGTTAAGTGCACATGCGCAAAGTGCAAGGACTGACTGGTCTAAGGATCCGGGTTCCAGCCCCTGGCTCCCCACCTGCAGGGAAGTTATTTCACAGGTGGTGAAGCAGGTCTGCAGGTGTCTATCTTTCTCTCCCCCTCTGTCTTCCCCTCCTCTCCATTTCTCTCTGTCCTATCCAACAACGATGACAACAATAACAACAATAAAACAAGGGTAACAAAAGGGAAAAAAATAAATAAAATTAAAAAATAGCAATTCTTTCCTAGAGATCAGATGCATATTTAGTAGATATGAACTCATTTACAGTGGTCAATGCTATTTCTGTTTTAGTCACTCTGTGGCCCATCTGACTTTTCTTGGCCTGAAGAAGAGAGCCTTCTGAAGCTAAAGGTCAGCTCCACAAGGGCATGGAATTCACTGATGGGAAGCATTTTAGCCTTCACTCCTCAATAGTCTTTCTACTGTCCTTTTCTTTTCTTGGCTCCTGTCGTGGGGGCTTGGTGCCGGCACTGTGAATCCACCGCTTCTGGCGGCTATTTTTTTATTTTATACTCTTTATTTGATAGTGCAGAAAGACACTGGGGGGGGGGAAGATAGAGAGAGGGAGAGAAAGACACCTGCAGACCCTCTTCACCGCTCTGAATCTTCCCCTGCTGGTGGGGAGCCAGAGGATTAGAACCGGGATCCTTGCGTGGGTCTTTGCACTTCTTACTATGGATGCTTAACCCGGTGAGCCACCCGCCTCCCTGTCCCCCTTGCTTTTACTTTTAATGTCTTACAACTTGATTTTCTGTGATATCAGTTTTATTTAACACCTCTGTCATGAAGTGTAATTCAGCACAGGTCCTGCCGACCTCTTCCACGGAAGGGATAATATATATATATATATATATATATATATATATATATATATATATATATATATATATTGCAAATTCAGAGCGTTAGTTATTTTTATGGTGTTTAAATGTTTTCTTGACGCATTCTTATGTACGTCTCTCTTGCTAATGTATACTAATCAAGAGAGTGTGATACAGTCTTATAATAAAACTTTCTGATTTACATTTACAAATGTATGTTTTAACAAACACAAATTCCAGGGGCTGGGCGGTAGCGCCCCAGGTTAAGGTCACAAATCATGAAACACAAGGACCTGTGGAAGAATCCCTGTTCAAACCCCAGGTTCCCCATTTGCAGGCAGGTCGCTTCACAAGCTGTGAAGCCGGTCTACAGGTGTCTATTGTTTTTTTCTCCATCTTTATCTCCCCACCCCTCAGTTTATCTCTGTCCTATCCAGTAAAAAATAAAAATGTCTGTCAGGAGCAGTGGATTCATAGTGCAGGCACCAAGAGCCAACAATAACCCTGAAGGCAAAAACAAACAAACAAACAAAATTCCCCCCAAAGCACTGATTATTTTATAATTCCTGTATCATTTATCATATTGATTGCAAGTATTGAATACAGTTTGTCTTTAATTGCATATCTATTTCCATTTTAATACCTTCACACAGCATTATTTACAGTCATCCGAATACTATTTTATTTTTATATTGTTACTGTAAATTAAAATGTGAAGTGTACTTTTCTCAATATGTGTTCTCCTTTAAAAAAATTTGCTTGTCTGAGGAGAGAGAGAGAGCGAGAGCCAGAGCAGCTACAGTGGTGCTAGAAATTGAACCCAGAGGGGCCAGGTGGTGGCGCACCTGGTTAAGCACGTATGTCACAGTGCGCAAGGACCCAGGTTCGAGCCCCCGGGTCCCCATCTGCAGGGGGAAATCTTTGCGAGTGGTGAAGCAGTGCTGTAGATGTCTCTCTGTCTTCCTCCCTATCACCCCTTCCTTCTCGATTTCTGGCTGTCTCTAGCCAATAAATAAAGATAATAAAAAAAATTAAAAGAAATTGAACCCAGGATTTCACACATAGAAGTCTTATATTCTGCTGCTAACCACATCTTCCATCATCAATATGCTTATATGTTATATATATATATTCCCCCTTTAGGGTTATCAGTGGGCTCAGTGCCTGCACCAAATCCTCCTGGAGGCCATTTTTCCTGTTGTTGCTCTTGTTGTTTTATTGTTGTAGTTATTATTGTTGTCATTGTTGTTGGATAGGACAGAGAGAAATCAAGAGAGGAGGGGAAGACAGAGAGGGGGAGAGAAAGACAGACACCTTCAAACCTGCTTAGCCGCTTGTGAAGTGGGCCCCCTTGCAGGTGGGGAGCTGGGGGCTCGAACCAGGATCCTTGAGCCTCACGCCATGAGCGCTTAATCCACTGTGCTACTGCCCAGCCCCCTAAAAAATATTTTAAGTGAATGTTTTCAGAGTTAGGTTTTTTTTAAGTTTTAATGGCAGTTGCTGTAATTTAAAGAATGAACAAACTACCTTTACACAGGATTTAACCCAGTAATGTATGCTTGGTAGTAAATAAAAAATACAATGAATTAGGAAGTTTTCCTTTTTAGTCCTTTACACAAAATACCTTATCAACATTTATCATTAAATAAAATATCATTAACTGAAAGAATTAAAAACAGGGGTCAGCTGAGGCACATCTGGTTGAGCGCACATGTTACAATGCGCAAAGACCCAGTTTAGAACCCCTGGTCCCCACCTGCATGGGGAAAGCTTTGTGAGTGGTGAAGCAGTGCTGCAGGTGTCTCTCTTTCTCTCCCTCTCTGTCTCCCCCTACTTTCCCAATTTCTGGCTGTCTCTATCCAATAAATAAAGATCATTAAAAATAGCCACTTGTTTTGATTCAAATACCACTTTATATTTAAAAAATTAATTTGAATAGGTGATATTTGAATTCTAGTTTTGTAATGCCCTAGGGAGTGGGGAAAAAGCCATAGCTGAAATGAGTGTAACCTATGATTTTGAACGATTTTTATCTGACATTCTTGATGAGCATTTTTGTTCAAAATTGATAAGATGGCATTGATATCTGTTTTCCATTGCCTAGCCCATAGCTGAAATGAGGTCGTTATATCATTACTAAATACTACTGTAGTCCTACCAGTCACAGAATATTCCATTGGGTTTGCTTAAAAGCAAGTTTGTTTTACATAAATGGCTATTTTACAAATTGAAATGTGAATATATTTTATTTTTTCCCAGTGAGTACACAATACACAATTCTGACAATACCATCAACCATTCTTATGCCAACTCTTTTCTGATCTAACAACATTAAATGAAATACATTAAAGGTTTGACGCTGTATGGTGACTTAAACTACAGTTTAAAAAAATCCATCTATAAAACAAAGTATAAAAAGTCTACCCAAGGGCCACAAAATCCCTTATCTTGCAACACTTTAAAGTCACAATAAATGCATTTGAACATTGTGAGATAAGAAAGAGGAATAAAGCGTTATGACGCTTTTTTGAAAAGTCTGATATTTCATTTGAAGTACATGTTCTAGGGAGCAAATAAATGTAACTTCTCCTTGAAGATAATCTGCAGATACATGTTGCTGTACACGGATTCTTGTCGTGTCATTCTATAAATGCAATATACAGAAGCATATGCACGAATTAGCGAATGCCATGGGTCTGCATATCTTTAATACTGACACACAATCACTTCCCGGTGGAAAAGATAAACTACAGTTGAGAGTTCATTGGTACCCTTATAATTATGTTGTCAATGGAGAGTTACATAAATTTGCCAAATGGAAACCTGGTGGTGTCCTTTCAGAGCTCATATAGACTTGTAACTAGAATTTCATAAAAGATACAATTTCATACTCAGATCATTGAATAGTGACATAGAACACCGTTTAAATTCTTTTGTTACCCCCAACCAAGCAAACTGTCATGTTTTACCGTCTCTTTGGTTGCATGATATCTTAAATGTTGGTCTTGATTTTCCTAAATTATCCTGTGAAAGAATCAAATATTTTTATGTCACTGTACTTTCCCACCTTACTTTAACTAGGGCAGGGGGATGATCTGGAGAGAGCTGACAGCAATTCTGCCCGAATACACAGAGGCATACCTGAGTTGGGGCAGATAGAGCGCTATCCTGATAGTTTAGTTTTTTGAGTGTTACGAAGGAAGCTGTGTTTTTTGTGGGGTGTGACTGCACAGAAGCAATTCCTGTGAATGCAAGACAAGATGATATTATCTCCCAGCCAGATTTCTTTCTGACAGCTTATACAGATTTCTATTTAGGCCTGGAGAAGACTGAGCTGTGCATTTATAATAACAGTCTTTTAGTTGGTGATAAAATGAAAGCTCTCTTTCATGTTTATATTCTTCTAAGGACATTGCAATTTATGCTGAGTATATTACATAGAATAGACCAACACATGCTTTAAACTTTCAATAGTGTTCCTGAATTCATTTCATGGCATTTCATCTTGCTTTATTTCTCTATGAGGGTAATTTTAGATGCAAGATTTTACTGATCAACGTTTTCAAATTGGATTTAACAGTAAACATGGACTATTCTAAAATATCATTCCATAAGTAACTATTAAGTTCATACTGACATAAACCATATCAGTTATTTTTCTTATGCACAGAAGATGAACAGGAAGTTGTGATACTATGCCCTACATTATTCTAAAAGTCACTTGTATACACATACTCTATTTTTGAAGTCTTTTGGTATATCAGTCACATATGACCTGCAGGTTATGAAGGGTCAACGTCTATGTCGACTATGTGTAAGTAATTAACATTTTAGACTATACTGTGATATAGAGGAATATAAATAAAGAACACAAGAGATAAAAAAGATTTTTTTCTTAAGAGAAAGAAATCAAATCAAGAACTGTATAAATTAGAATGTAGGAACTCCTCACATCCTACAATTATTATTAGTTATGTATTCACTCTTCACAGAAAGTTCTCATCTCCCCTGATATCTTCGACTCAGATAAACCAAACTGCATGAGAGTCCAGGCACTGATGGTGGAAAACAGATAGGGTTTACTAACTGAGTCTCAGAATCCTGATTCTCTTCAGAGAAGGAATGAACTACATTTCACCAAGAAACTGGACCTGCATTCTTCATCTTTCCATTTTGTCCCTCTCTCCTTGTCTCTCTTGATACAGTTTCAAGGAATGAAAAACAAAGGAGCATTTAATTATGCCATCTCTGTTATAACAAGATGACTTTACAATTGATGACTGAGGTGGCAATGCATTGGCTATGAGCTGTCATCCAAATGAGTTCCATAATTTAGAATTGATCCTAATCGTGACATTGCATTTTTTTTCAAAGCACCAACTACAGAACACATCATAGGAAAACATGAGAAAATAAAGGTAGAATTTGAGTTTGCCATTGTGTACGCAGCATATGGGATTATGTCAGAAGTGAGAATTTCAAGAACATCCCTTTCACTTGATGGATGGACTGACTAATATGACCATACATGTACAGTAGCTAACACATAATTCACAATCGTGTTTATTTTGTCCATATATGACTGACATTGAGGAACTTCTTCTTCTCAACATCATGAAAACAAATGAGGCCGGACACGGCTATTAATGTCCACTTAAGAGGTTTGGTTTTATTTTAAAAGTGTATAAACATGCATTTTTTTTCTCATTTAAAATCTTTCTTTTCAATTTACTCATTCAAAATGGGTCAAACATATTTTAGCTGGTAGCCAATTTTTGAGAATGTTCCATAAACGATTTAGTCCAATAAATCTACTTACTGTGAACTGACCATACTCTGAGCACTGCTTGTTAAGCACTTTCAATTTGGCTATTTCCGTGGTGGCATAACTTTCACTTCTGAATCAAATGAAATACACAACTAGAGAGGGACTGCGACTGTTTTTCAAAAGTCATAAATTTAGGTGTACACCCTCAAATGTGTACTGTACATGTATTCGAAAGACGAAACCAGATTGCAGTAGAATTTTCATGTTTTGCAGCAGCCTGAGTATGTCCTAATATTAAATTGTCTTTTACACTATTTGCTAGATTATCTAAAGTTTATTTTGCTTTTCTCTTTTTGGGAATTTCATATTATATTCTGACTTAATGAGTTGGATAGATTAATTATGGTAATTCAGAAAAATGCTTTTCAATCTGTAATATAAATACAGATATTGTGAAACGCCTTAATTCTGCTTATAATTATTAAGTGGGTCAATTACGATGACAGGTAAAGTTGACTCTAAGTAGAAATCTATTTTCCTTTTATATATATATATATATATATATTTTTTTTTTTTAGCAAGCTTAGTCCATCTTTGCTACCTGTATATTTTAGGGTCGATCCATCTTAAGACTCTAACTTCTGTTTTTTGACCCCTGATTTTATTAATAATAAAAGCCACCTTTGTATAGTTCTTTTATATGACTCAGTCCCTGATGTTCAAAGAAGACTTTGTCAACACCACTATTCCTTTGCATTTTTCTATGTCTAGACCCCGACTGAAAACCATCTGATTTGTTTGGTTACGACCAGCATTATCCAACCTAGCTTACAGTACAGAAACTCCCTTCATGCCCAGTCTTTTTCTTCATGTCACAAGGAGTAGAGATTTGTGCTTATCACCAAATAAAATTGCAGTGCAAAGTTTAAACATAAAAGTTACACAATTAGAAGTTAATATATGGCACCACAGCCTATTAATTCACATATAGTACAACAGACCAGTAAGAACAGACAAGTATATGAACAGAGCTAAAAAGGGTGAGCTTGCATACGATGCACAAAGAAAATTATATACACAGGAAAATCCTTTTCTTCCTGGATGGCGAGCTTTGTTTTCTTTCTTTTTTATAGACTCCTGACAAGAAAGAGTTAAGGTGGGTGGTGTATTTAAGAGAAGAACACGAGTGATATATCTGTGGGTTATGTGTGGCTGTGTGTCTTTACATTGCATTTACAGTTCTTTTAATAGTACATAAATAAAGAAATTGTTCATTGCACTGTTTAGTGTCATCACTTCCATGAGTTCAGACCGGGTGATCCTTCAGAGCAGCTTTCACGCCTCTTCTCAGTCACTCTATAAAGAGATTTAAAAAAAATAAATGAATCAGAAGCATGTCTGCATTTAAAACTATTATTTTAAAAAAATATTTATTTGTTTATTCCCTTTTTGTTGCCCTTGTTGTTTTATTGTTGTCGTCGTTGTTGGATAGGACAGAGAGAAATGGAGAGAGGAGGGGAAGACAGAGAAGGGGAGAGAAAGACAGACACCTGCAGACCTGCTTCACTGCCTGTGAAGTGACTCCCCTGCAGGTGGGGAGCCGAGGGCTCGAACTGGGGTCCTTACACTGGTCCTTGCACTTTGTGCCACCTGCCCTTAACCCGCTGTGCTACAGCCTGACTCCCATAACAATTATTCTTTATCCTTACCAACATGACACAAAGCAAAGCAATATGATAATAAATTGAACTTATATATTCAGATTTTTCAAAGTTTCTGTATTTATTTGATAGGACAGAGAGAAATCAAGATGGAACAGGAACAGGGAGAGAGAGGAGAGACAGACAGACAGAGATAGACAACTACAACTCTACGTGACTCAAGAAGCTTCCCTCCTGCAGGTGAAGACCAGGGGATTGAACACAGGCCCTTGCACATGATAACAGAATTCATTTATTAATGAGAAGAAAGGGGGAGAGAGAAAGAACCAGCATCACTCTGGTACATGTGCTGCCGGGGATCGAACTCGGGACCTCATGCTTGAGAGTCCGATGCTTTATCCACTGCGCCAGCTAGTGGACCACAATCATAAGAAAACTTAAATAATTATTTAAAATTAAAAGTTAAAGAAATATTCAGCTAGTGATAAATTAAATAACAGAACTTCTTAATCAAATTAGTAACAACCAACGATGATAATAATTACCATCAACAAAGAACTTTATTATTATTGTTATTATTTTCTTTCTTTTTGCCTCCAGGGTTATTGCTTGGCCTCAGTGTCTGCACTATGAATCCACTGCTCCTGGAGACCATTTTTTCCCGTTCTTATTGAATAGAACAGAGAGAAATTAAGAAGGGAGGGAAGGTGGGGGTGGGGGTGGGAGAAAGAAAGACACCTGAAGACCTCTTCACAGCCTGTGAGGCGACCCCCCTGCAAGTGGAGAGTTGTTGGGAGATGGGGGGGCGCGAACCTGGATCCTTACAGGGTCCTTGCACTTCGTACTATGTGTGCTTAACCTAGTGCACCACCATCTGGCCCCCATCAAACATCTTTACGGCTTTGAAATAAAATTTACTTTTCTTTTTTTTTTCCCCATGGCATCCTCCCATTCTGTGGGTGAATATAGTTCCTATATAGTATTTTTTATTTATTTTTATTTATTTTTTAATTGACCCTAGTGTTATCAATGGATGCTGGTGCCTGCACGACAAATGCAAAACTTCTTTTGGCCATTTTTTCCGCCTTTCCTCTCTTTTTCTCTTACTATTTCTTTCTCTTTTTCTCTTCCTTTTTCTCATTCTCTTCTCATTTTCTCTTTCTTTTCTGTCTTTCTTTCCTCCTCTCTCTCTCTTTTAAAATATTTACTTGTTTATTCCCTTTTGTTGCCCTTGTTGTTTTAGTATTGTAGTTACTATTGTCCTTGTTGTTGGATAGGACAGAGAGAAATGGAGAGAGGAGGGGAAGACAGAGAGGGGGAGAGAAAGACAGACACCTGCAGACCTGCTTCACCGCCTGTGAAGCGACTCCCCTGCAGGTGGGGAGCCGGGGGCTCAAACCAGATTCTTAACACCTGTTGTTGCATTTTGTGCCACACGCGCTTAACCTGCTGCGCTACCGCCCGACTCGCTCGCTCTCTTTCTTTCCTAGAAAGGGAGGTAGAGTCACATCTGTGGTACTTCTTTACCACTTGTGAAGTTTCCCCCGCTGCAGGTGGGAATATACAGAACGGTTTTAACTCGGGTTCTTGCACATGGCAGTGTGTGTAATCCACCAGATGGACCATCACCATGCCCCATCATGTTTGTTTGTTTGTTTTTTTTGCCACACTGGTGATTGCTGAGGTGCAGTGCTGACCCCACAAATCTACTGCTCCAAGTGGCCTTATTTTCCCCTTCTATTTTATTTGATATGGTAAAGTACAAAAATTGAGAGCGGGGGAGATGGGCGGCAGTGCAGCGGGTTAAGCGCAGGTGGCGCCAAGCAAAGGACCAGCTTAAGGATCCTGGTTCCAGCCACCGGCTCCCCACTTGCAGGGGAGTCGCTTCACAGGCAGTGAAGCAGGTCTGCAGGTGTCTGTCTTTCTCTCCCCCTCTCTGTCTTCCTCTCCTCTCTCCATTTCTCTCTATCCTATCCAACTACGACGGATGACATCAACAACAATAATAACTACAACAACAAAACAACAAGGGCAACAAAAGGGAATAAATATTTAAAAAAGAAAAAAGAAAAGAAATTGAGAGAGGAATGGAAGATAGAGAGGAAAAGAGAAAGAGATACCTGTAGACCTGCTTCACTGCTTGTGAGGCTTCCCTCCTACAGAGGAGAGCAGAGGCTCAGAGGCTCAGGTCACTGTGCACAGTAATATGTGCATTAATGACCACTACTCCCTGACCCCTCCATGATAGTTTTCAAATAAGAAGATAGATAAGTTAATAAGATGCTTTATTTTATTTTCTCACATAATTAGTAAGTGGTTGAGAATATTGAAAGTTGAGTTGTTCTCTTAGTAGTGACTTTAAATGTATAAAAAAAAGCCATCAAAAATACTCAGCAAGAATGATTCTGACATGAATAAAGAAATAGGTAATTTTCTTGATGTATTGACAGAAAGAACTTAAAAAGATTTTTATCAAAACATAGTATGGCACTGTTATATTTCATTATTATTCAATACTTTATACTTAGGAAATACATTATTCTACTACTGACATTAGTCTTTTATTGTAAAACATAAATTTATTTTAACATATGTTACTATGTTGGAAGCATTACAAACTAAGAATATTAAACTTTTCAAGCTGATCTAAATTTAAAAATACAGATAAATGCTAAGAAACTAGGGAAACAGGAATCCCCAAGGAGTTTCTTTAGAACAAGCAAATGATTCGTGTTTGCCTTTTTATTGTGCTCAGTTTTAAAAAGGGTAAGGAAACTAAAAAGCAGATTATGTTTAACTAGCTTGAAAGAATTAGCATTGGTTGCTTAAACTGAAATAATGTTTATATAACTACTCTTGCAATAGACTTTATTAAATTTTACTGTTGTAAATAACTACGGTTGTAGTTATAGCAAAATCTATTCAGAACTGCACTTCCTTTTTTCACGTAATTTTTCAAAGCAATTTTTCTTCGAACTTGAAATTTGTTTACTGTGGCGATGTTGCTGATATGGTTCAGAATATACAACACCAAGGTTGGACTACTGAACCGAGGAAGTTTAAAATAAAAGTGGTAAAAGGAAAGGAAGAGAGAGAGAGAAGGGGGGGAGGGAGGGAGAAAGAGAGAGGAGAGAGAAAAAATAACAGCAGATGTAATCAGGGTCTCACCACTCCCATTTTATCTGAAAGAGGTCATATAATTATTCTGTAATAAGTATTCTCTCAGAACCAAGACAGAGAAGAAAACAAACAAAACCCCTTAACAACAGGAATAGGATTCAGAAGTATGTACAGATAAACCAGTGGGGCGGGGTGGGGCGGGCGGAGGCACACTGGGCAACAATGTAAGATGCTTAAGAACCCGAGCAAGGATCCTGGTTGTAGCACCCTGCTCCTCACCTGCGGTGGGGGGGGGGGGGGTCACTTCACAAGCAGGAAGCAGGTATGCAGGTGTCTAACTTTCTGTCTCCCTCTCTTCCCCTCATCTCTCAATTTCTCTGTATCCTATGCAATAAAATGGGGAGGAGGGGGTGTGGCTGCTGGGAAAATTAGATTCCTAGTGCAGGCACTGAGCCCCAGCTATAACCCTGGAGGCAAACAAAGAAAACAAATGAAAAACAAACAAACAAATAAACAGAAAAAAACCCAAAGAATCAAATAAAGCAATGGGGCTAAGAGCGATCTTTTGAATTACCTCCTAATTATTTACCTCTCTTAGCGCTAAACTCTCTGTCTTGTTACATCTTCACAGATTTCTTCTTTGTCTAAAGGTAGAAAAGTTTCCACATCTGGAAATGTTTTCAGCTCTTTATTCTCTTATGAAGGCCCTTAACGTATATAAATTCAACAGAATCGGAATCATTTTTCCATCATTCTATCTTTGTCAGTTTAATGTTCAATTCTAAAGACTGAACTAAACATCTTCAGTCCTAAAAGTTGAGGAAAACAGTTTATTCTCTTAAATTATTAACCTACATGTGTCACCAGAGCTTTCTGTTTAATGTCTTAAAGCACTTACATAATTCACCTGCAAACTGTCCTTGACTATTGGAGCCCACATATCCTATGTCAAGAAGGTCACTGGCATTACGCTGGTGGCTTCCTCTCAATGCCTCTGTTTTCCTGGGCCCAGTGGATCCTTTAGAAGAAGCTGTTCCTGATGAACTGTGACCTCCTGGTGAGGGAAAACTGGGCTTGCTATAGGGGACCAAGGTCTCCTCTGGGGAAAAAAAAAAGAAGAAGAAGAAGAAGAAACGAGAAAGATTTAGCTGAACAGCAACATACAGATAAACTTTGCTTAGATTAAAATATTAAGCTTAAGGTGGACTATTTTATGATCTTACTCTTAAGTAAAACTGAAAACATGAGATCTTGGGCGAAGTGTATAATGTTATATATTACTGGCTTATTGTTTTAAAAATTGAATTTTAAGCTTGTTATAAAAGAGCTTGCATATAATGAAGTATTTTGTTTAGCAAAAGAATTTCTGAGACTCATTTCTGGAGTTCATCGATACTCAAATTTAACTTTCTCATGAAGGTTTAAGGAATGTTGTTTTCATTTTACTTTAAGTTACAGCAGCATTTTCTCAGCAAATTAAGGTCTGTATTTAGTTGATAAAAGAAGTCTATCAAATGTCTGTGATTTCTTGGGAAAGAAAATGCACTGGTTGAATTGCCTGGTTAAGTGCTCACATTACTATGTGCAAGGGCCAGGGTTTGAGCTCAGGCTCCGTCTGCAGGGGCGAGCTTCCTGAGTGCAAAAGTGACTAACAACTGCAGGCATATCTCTATTTCTCGTCTTCTGTATCTTCCTCTCCCCTCTTAATTTCTTAATTTATCTTATCGAATAAGAAAAAAAAAACAGTCTGCCGGCCAGACTTCCCTGGATTGAAGACCCCACCAATATGTCCTGGAGCTCAGCTTCCCCAGAGACACACCCTACTAGGGAAAGAGAGAGGCAGACTGGGAGTATGGACCGACCAGTCAATGCCCATGTTCAGCGGGGAAGCAATTACAGAAGCCAGACCTTCTACCTTCTGCAACCCACAATGACCCTGGGTCCATGCTCCCAGAGGGATAGAGAATGGGAAAGCTATCAGGGGAGGGGGTGGGATATGGAGATTGGGTGGTGGGAATTGTGTGGAGTTGTACCCCTCCTACCCTATGGTTTTGTTAATTAATCCTTTCTTAAGTAAAAAAAAAATAAATAAAAAAATAAAAGAAAAAAAAACATGTGGTGATAACTGTGCTAGCAAAAACAAAACTATATTTTCTAAAAAAAAAAAAAAGAAAATTAAACTGATATATAAAGTACAACAATGAATACATAATACTTGGGGTACTCGCTTCCTTTTTTTCCACCTTCCCTTCCTTCCAATCTCCCTTCCTTGATTTTTCCCCTCTTGCTTTTTCGTTTCTCCACATGAGAATTATTATTGTCATAAGAAAACTCCAGAAAAAGACACTACGTTTAATATGTGTCTCCTCAGATGGCATTTAATGACAAGGATCATATGCTTTCCCTCATCTGAATCTAACCAGCCCAGACACTGAGACGACCATCTTGTCACAGAGACCATGTTTTCTAAAATCTTCAGCACCAGCTCATGACAAAACATAATTATTAAAAAGTGAAATAGCTACAAAACATTGAGTACAAACAAAGAAACCTGCAAGGAAGCTTTCAAATATCCCTCCCCCTTTGTTTTTCAGGGCTCAAGTATTGGCACACCTGGTTGAGCACTCATGCTACAATGTGCAAGGATCTGGGTTCAAGCCCCCCGGTCCCCACCTGCAGGGGAAAAGCTGCAGGTATGGGTGAAGCAGGGTTTCAAGGGTCCCTTGCCCTTCCTCCTCTTTATCTTTCTCTTCCTCTCAACTTCTGGTTATCTCTATCAAATAAATATAACAGAATTAAAAATATATATATATCCCTCTCTACTCAGCAGATTCTAACATTCGGAGGCTTTGAAAAATGTTCATTGCTATAATGTGATGATACTTAACACTGCCTACTTAAACAAAATTCAACGCAAACCATGAAATTTTATTCCTAACATGTTTAGGAATCTTGAAATAAGCAAGAACATCTCCCACTGAGTTATAAAACAACTAAACCAGTTTAATCAGTCTAGATAGTGCAATTCCAGTTTAACCCTTCCTAATATGAATCTCTGTGACTGGAAATTCATTTGTAATTTTGTTATATCAGTTACTTTAAATATTTGACCCATGAATTTTTTTTTCTCTCAAAATCACAATTTACTTCAGTCTAAAAGAATAACTGATTGAAAGAAGGTGTGGAATTTACACTAAAGATGAAACTTAGTGGTCTTAATAGTCCTCAATAAAAATATTCAAAGGGGCTCATGAAAAAAAAAAAACTAGTATAGCCACAGGCCCTTTAGAATATAACTAAAATATGCCTTCTAGCTATCTACAAAATGGAGAACCCCCCAACTATTCATATGCACTATTCCAGCCTTTAGGTTCATGATTGTTCAACAATTTGTTTGGCTTTATATGTTAACTCTCTTTTCAGTCACCAGGTTCCAGATGCTAGCAGGATGCCCACCAGACTTCCCTGGACAGACAACCCCACTAATATGTCCTAGAGCTCCACTTCCCCAGAGCCCTTCCCCACTAGGGAAAGAGAGAGGCAGGCTGGGAGTATGGATCCACCTGTCAACACCCATGTTCAGCAGGGAAGCAATGACAGAAGCGAGACCTTCCACCTTCTGCATCCCACAATGACCCTGGGTCCATACTCCCAGAGGGATAAAGAATAGCAAAGCTATCAGGGGAGGGGATGGGATATGGAGTTCTGGTGGTGGGAACTGTGTGGAGTTGTACCCCTCTTAGCCTATGGTTTTGTCAGTGTTACCTTTTTATAAATAAAAAAAATGAATAAGTAAAAAAATTATATATATTCAAAGGCAGAAGGGAAAAAGATCAAATTATCTCTGAGCAGCACGGATGAAACTTGGAGGTCTTTTGAGCTCAAAGGCACTATTCTAAGGTTAGCTTGAGGTATAGTTCCCACTGGAATCAGTCATAAGGGATGTGTTTGGTGAGCTCTGATGAGGAATTCCAACTCCAGTTAGTGATTCAGAGCACATGTGCTTCAGATGTCCACAAACAATTGCCATTTCTAAGACACCTGATAGGAACAAGCTGGTAAAAGTCCACACTTTCTCAGGACTGTGCAGAACACACCTGGTCCAACACCTTGCTTGTGTAGTAGAGCTTTCCGTATGTCCTCCTGATGTTCTGTGGCATTTATCCAGCCCTGGGTTTGTCGCTGCCATTCAAGAGATGTCCTAGCTGGACCATCCAAGGAACTCTGTGTGTCTTCTAGATTGGTCTCCTGTTGTCTCTCCAGAGAACTGCTTTTTTTGTCTGTTGAGTTTTCCATGCTGCCAGCATTCTGGCTCAAGCCTACTTGCTGCCTTAAGCCCTGACCTGGAGGGGGGTCTGGTGGTGGTGGAAGATCTAAAAATTTTGAATGATATTTAGAATGGGCTAGGATTTCATTGAAAATGCATGTTTCAGTTCGAATTAACAGAAAAAAAAATAAGATGAACCCTTGCCCTCAGAAAGGTTATCACCCATGTAAAAGGAAATTTGGCAAGAAAAAAAGGGGGGGGGCTTATTCCAACACGTATATTATTAATCAATCTGTTAATTTTTGTTTACCAGTGGTCTGAAATAAGATTTACTCTTAGGCAAGTGTTACATGTTATTGTTGTTTTAGTTTGCACATTGAGGTTCTTGTTGTAAAGGGGATAGTGAGCTATCTTTATATTTAATCCATATGCCTACTTCTTCTTCCCCAGATAGAAGCACCATGACACAAAGTGACTAGAAATTCCAACAGCTGTGTTAATAAAAGTCTCTGGGAAGAATAAGAGCTCTGTTGCCAGTCTGCAAAGGACATGTTGCCTTCGGGAAATGAACTCTATGCCGTATCATATGCAATATACGATTATCTTTACCCAAGTATGTGGTACATTTAACAACAGTCAAAGGGTTAAGCTCACATTTATTAAATGCGATTAACATCCTTCCTGAAAACCAATTCTGACTGTTCGTTTCATGAGTTAGCTAATGAGTTACAACTAATATAATATTAATTTTAATAAGTAATAACCAATGTTCAGAGTGCAGCTAGAGCATGCTTCACGGTGCTAGGGGTAGACAGTACATGATGGAAATTTGAGATGTGGCGGCATCATTGACTCTTCAGAAGAGTTCTTTAAATAGCAGATGTGAAAGAAATTAAAGGTTCAAAGAGTTGGCTAATTATTTTACTTTCCTTTTCTTTGTTTTTCAGACAAATGATACTTTTGTATTTTGAGTCTCTCTAGTTGTGAAATCAGAGTCCCTTTGATACTCATGAATTATACTAGTCTATTATATACTTTACACTATAATATTAGTTCTACAATCACTTTGTTGAAGGTTTCAAGATCTTAATATTCTGTTGGTTATTTTTTCTATTTTTTTTTTCCTGACAAGCTTTGGCAAACTCCTTTGCTCTTAGAATAGATACAATTATATTTTAGTCATAAAAACTACATATTGTATGCATTTATCACTAACAGAGAAACTATATTATTAAGGTTAATGCTTTTCATTCTATTAAAAGTCAAAGTTTTTTTTTAAATGAAGGAAGTGTAAATTTCTTATTAAAAAGATCGTTTCTCTTCCTCTTTCTCTTTTGATCGATACAGAATAATTGAGATGGAATGAGCATAGACAGGGCAAGAGAAAGAGAGAAGCCTCCAACTTAAAGAGCCCCCCCACCGTCCAGCAGGTGGGAACCAGGGGACTGAACCCAGGTTCATAGGTACTGTAACATGTGTACTCTACTGGGTGTATCACTGCTCAAGTCATAAAAAAAAGAGACCATGTCGCTCTTTTCAAAAGCTTTGTTAGAAAAGCTTTCAATTCTCTTTTGTGAGCAAAATGACATCCTTCTCTTCCATTGAGCTAATGATGGCCTCCTCAGCTTCTGTTTTGGGAATTTCAGTGTAGAAATGCACTTCCTGTTTTTATGCATGCCATCTTACTATGCCATGAGTTACTCATTATATAAAGGAACAAGATTCCTTTTTAGGAGAATAAACTTGCATTTGGAGCTTTTTTTTTTTTTTCCAAAACAAAGAGCTAATCCAATATTGAGATATCTGTTTGTTGAATAATTCATCTATGATTTTGTTGTTTCCTCTATATTCAGTACTGACTTCCTTCAATATGTATTATTATAAATGCAAATTAATTATTTCATTTGAGTTATTGAACTCCGACTGACACTGGGGAGGAAATTATTATATTTGCTTTCAAAATAACGTATCTCGTCATTGATTTTCATTCTCCACCAGAGCAGCTTAATTTTTAAAATGGCCCAAATGTCATCTGCTTATGCCAGCTATAATTCTGATTACTATTTAATTTAACTTGAAATTATATGCCCACACAATTAAGTAATATCTTTAGACTTTGTTATCTGTACAAGAAAGAGCATTGCATGTGCATTAAAATAAACAAATTGCAGAAAATATGGAATTAAAAATGATTGTGGAGAAGTAAAAGTACATAATCAAATATGTTTACTTAAATTAAATTAATTATTCATTTATATCTTGATTCCCTTCAACTAAATCAATTCACTGAAGAGTGTCTCCCTGGCCTACTGAGGATCTGCTATTGTCAGGCACACAGTGGTTCAGTTACATATGTGCATTGTTACTGTCTGTCTTTTAGGCAAGAGAAATAAAGAACAAAGAAATTAATTATCTCCAGCCTAGATTTTTACCTCCCATAAATTCCAGACTCTCTTAAGCATATCTATAGTGGACAGTTTCATTAGTTGTATAAGAATGATCTTAAATTTTATATACCAAGCCTGAGCTATGGACTGTCCAAAAAGAAAAAATAAATTCTTCCTTCTTAGTATCCTGTATGTCAGCAAGAAAGCCAGTCTACACTCTACCTTTGCCTTTCTTGCAGTATAGACAATATTGATTTCCTTAACAAATTTTGTGTGTTCTATATCCCAACAGCAATCCCAAACCGAATCTTTCTCATTTTTTTCCACAGACTTTTATTTTTTTCTTGGTATGAGTCACTAGCATCTATACTACCTATTAACACTGTAATTCCCTATGTTGATTCTGCACTTTCATTTAGAAGTATATTCCGGGGCCCAGGGAGTGGTGCAGCTGGTTGAATGCACACATTATCATGTGCAGCGACCTGAGCTCAAACCGTGGGTCCCTTTCTGCATGGGGGAAGCTTCCCAGTGGTGAAGCACTCTACAGATGTGTCTCTTTCTCTTGCTCTATTTCTCCCTTTCTCTTTCAATTTCTTTCTGCATCAACCTAAGAAAGAAAAAAATATATATGGCTGCTGGAGAATGGTGGGTTTGTCGTGCAGGCACTGAGTCCTAGAAATAACCCGGGTTATAATGAAAACTAGAAATAAAATAATTAAAAGAGAAGGACATTCATTTTATATTGATAAACTAGGTGAAGTGACATTTAAAAATAAACATGTGAGATGATGTCATTTATTTGCCTTACATTACAATATCTGCACATGCTAGCATGCATTATTTCCTCGGTACTCTCCTGGGCTGGCAAGACAGTATACCTCACCTCCAATACACTGGGTGGTGCTGTGATGTCTTGCCTTCTCCTCCTCTGCCTCCCTGTATCTATTTTTCTGTCTGACTAAGCTCAGAATGTTGAAATCCTGGACACACACACATACACACACACCACAAACTGTTCTAAGAGTAGCTTTAAAGTTCTTCAAACATTGGATCTCATATTCTGTTATGATGCTCTTCCTGACTGTTGTTTTTCATCAAATAAGCCTCGGTTTCCATTCTTTTTTTTTTTTTTTTGCCTCCAGGGTTATTGCTGGGGCTCAGTGCAAGCACCACCACAAATCCACTGCTCCTGGAGGCTATTTCCCTCTTTTATTGCCCTTATTGTTTTATCATTGTTGTGGTTATTATTGGTGTTATTGATGTCATTGTTGTTGGGTAGGACAGAGAGAAACGAAGAGAGGAGGGGAAGACAGAGAGGGGGACAAAGAGATAGACACCTGCAGACCTGCTTCACTGCCTGTGAAGCAACCCCCCTGCAGGTGGGGAGCCGGGGCTTGAACTGGGATCCTTATGCTCACCCTTGCGCTTAGGGACATGTGGGCTTAACCCCTGTGCTATTGCCCACCCCCCATGGCTTCCATTCTTATTACCTGTAATACTCCCCCCACCCCCAGATACTAGCATTGCTCTTTCCCTTATAGCCATTCAGTGTTCATGGTGAGACCTTCCTTGAGGGCTCTATTGAAACATTTCCTATAGCTTCCATTTCTTTGTAATTCTCAGCTCTTTCCTATCATCGCCTCCCATGACATTTACCAAACACCAACTCACATAAACTATTCATTAATTAGTGAAAAAAGAAATTATCCAGTAATAACTGTGCTTCCTGGAACTAGTACTATTTAAGTAAACACTCAGCCTGGAGGTTAGACAAAAAAAAAAAAAAACAAATAAATAAAATACATTGTCAACTGTGGTCAATGTGTCAAATTTACTAACTTTTATTTTATAGAGAGCTCTTTATTGGAAATCAATCATACCTACTCATTTATTTATGTTTCTATCATTGCACTTCTGCTGCAGTGAAATTAACTACATCATTGCATGGTACCTTATAGTCAAAAGCACTTTCTATTTTTTTTTTTTTACAAAAAACATAGATTCCTCGTTCATCAAATATATGACTTTTGGCATGTTTTTATTCTTGAAATACAAGAACCTATAAAAATAATCATTAAATTACAAACCACTTCTGTTTATTTAACAATAATAATTGGTAATTAATTATCATCATCATTATTATTTACCAAAGGTGAAATATCATGTAAAGGTATCTTCATCTATCATGAGACATATTCCAACTCATGATAGGTGCATATGGAATCTTCACTAACAAACACTGATGGAAAAAAACCAGAAAAATTATTGAAAAGTGTTATGACATATATGTTGGGGCTTAGCAATATAGGAATAATGTTAGAATTTTTTTTTTTTTGTTCCTCCAGGGTTATTGCTGGGCTCGGTGCCTGCACCATGAATCCACCGCTCCTGGAAGCCATTTTTCCCCCTTTTTGTTGCCCTAGTTGTTGCAGCCTCGTTGCGGTTATTATTGCCATTGTTGATGTTGCTTTGTTGTTGGATAGGACAGAGAGAAATGGGGAGAGGAGGGGAAGATAGAGAGAGAGGGGAGAGAAAGACAGACACCTGCAGACCTGCTTCACCGCCTGTGAAGCGACTCCCCTGCAGGTGGGGAGCCGGGGGCTCGAACCGGGATCCTTACTCCGGTCCCTGCGCTTTGCGCCACTTGCGCTTAACCTGCTGCGCTACCGCCCGACTCCCTAATCTTAGAATTTTTTTTTAAGAGAATTTTTTGTTTGAACAAGACCATATTGCCAGTCTCACTGGCTAATCTACTGTAGCGACTTCATATTTTCCCTTTCCTTTTATTTTATTTTTTTCACTTATAAAAAGGAAACACTGGGAGTCGGGCTGTAGCGCAGCGGGTTAAGCGCAGGTGGCGCAAAGCGCAAGGACCGGCATAAGGATCCCGGTTCGAACCCCGGCTCCCCACCTGCAGGGGAGTCGCTTCACAGGCGGTGAAGCAGGTCTGCAGGCATCTGTCTTTCTCTCCTCCTCTCTGTCTTCCCCTCCTCTCTCCATTTCTCTCTGTCCTCTCCAACAACGACAACAATAATAATAACTACAACAATAAAACAACAAGGGCAACAAAAGGGAATAAAATAAAATAAATATTTTAAAAAAAAAAAAGGAAACACTGATGAACACCATAGGATAAGAGGGCTACTTTAATCTAAGTTAATGATTACACAGAGCAACCCTTCAGTGAAGAGAAAAGCGAGAAGGCCAAAAGGGGAGAAACATCCTACCATCTGTCATTCCTTCCCTTCTATGAGGCAATGCTGGCTGCTGATCCATTCGCCCTCCCTTGTGTTTTTTAGTGGGTCTAGGCCTCTGACTTTGACTCACGGCTGCACTGGTGCTACTGTCAGTAGAAAATGGGCTGGTTGGCCGAGGTCTTTGAGAGGAGGTAAATGCTTTGCCTAAAAATAAAAGAAAGGGGATGGATACAAAGAATGTCAACATAATACACACATGAAAACTGTCTTAGTATTTTTTCTCTTATTAAAGCTAACCCGTAAACCTGTTCTGAGATGCCATTTGAAGATGCCATAAATCTGTGGATCTTATATGGAAAACATATGCCCTTTTGTGTTTGTTTTCTTCATTTATAACAACCAATATATATCAGGCTCAGAATGATTCCAACAAGGGTGAATACACAGCAAATCCACCAACCAGAAAGCTTGATATTGCTTGATTATATTCTTAACCTTCACAAATGTCGTGATATTTTCATAGATAACATGCAAATTTATGCAGCTCTTCTTAAAATTAAAGAAGCTATTTCTGAAACAAATTATGTACTATCTTATTTGTTTAATCAAATTTCACCTTTGGAATGTTACAAACTCTGAGCACAGTAAAATATCCTGTAGAAACTGCACTTGAGACTTGACACAAAAGGTCTGCTCAGACACGTCTATTTAGCTGACCTTACCACCCATACACATAAACAATGAAGTCTACATCCTTTAGCAGAAATGCAGTAACATCAGTGTATAGGATAGGTGTAAGGTTTGAAATCACCTTCTATCTTCCAAGTGCCATTGGTATTTTTCTCATGAATATTATTGTCTCTGAACAGACTGACATATCATTGAAATAAAATGTGTCATGTCCTTCTGGTTTAATGTGCCTCTTCAAGGAAATTTATTCTGGCAAATATTAGTTAATAAATTTTCAACAGCTTGTGGTTATAATACCAAGCTTATTCTGGGGCAAGGGAGGGTTGGTTTATGTGTACGCATCCTCTTGAGCATGTGTCTCTGTCTGTGCTTTTGACAAAATTATCCTATGTAGTTACATTTTCTTAAGTCAATGTGACACAATATTGCTTGATGCTTTATTAGCTATTAGCATACATGCAAGAAATGCACTTATGCCTTCTAATTTATTAGTTTCTTTGCACTTTCTTACTGCTCTGATTATGGCTATGCCACAAAGAGCACTCAAGCAACATAAAGTTTCTGGCTTAAGCTTTATAAAGCAAGAAAAATTCAAATAACCATTACAATATATTTTAGTTAGAATGCTATATCAAAGATAACCCTCTGCAATGCTTGAAAATAGCTTGTATTTTATTGAAAAAAAAAAAAAAAGCCTAGTCCTTGATCAAAAGAAATGGTGATGCTATGAGTCAAGGAAATTTCCAAGACTTATTTTTATAACCGGAGAGTTTAAAGAAAGGTTGAGATCGTATTTTTTTTTTTTACTGTTGAATATTATTAAATTTTTAAAATGCACATTGGGCTTCACTGATTTATTTTGTAAGGCAGCTAAATTTAATCCATGAGTTAGGAGCTTCTTTTCCATATATTTCAGAAGTATACAGTCTTATTCATGCATGTACAACTCATTTTCTCTCAATAAAAATGATGAAGTATTGCTCTATTATAAGCATTAATCATACATTTGTTTTGGAAGGAATGAGAAGACATCTAAAGCTCATAACTGTTTTTAATATTTTTACTTACTACTCTCAGAAACCAAAATATCAATAAGATTACTCTAAGGAGCACCAGACATGGTCATTATTGTATTCAACTTGCAAATGCAGTGGGTGTATCTTTAATTAGCATCCTTTAAAACAACAATAAATTATTGAGTTAAAAATTTAAAAGCCAAACAATTGATAGTATCATCAGCCATTTGAACTGTTAGACTGACAGCTTTAGACCCATTCACCCCATGCTGAGAAAGCCTTCCCAGAAAATGCATTTGTAGCAAAAAAAGGGGGGGGGGCAAAAGAAAGTAATGAAGATAAAAGATGAATATTTTAATTACTGGGTACATTATTGATTGTGTGAGAATTTTTGCCAGTGTGAGTTATTGAAAATTTAATGCAGTCTTAGTTGCTGCTTTGCTTATACAGGAAGCGTTTCCCAATTAGTAGCAGAGCTGTGGAGAGAAAAAGATCAGGATTAGAGGGTGATGTGCAGAAGGCTATTCTTGGACCTGCAAAGCTAGCATCAGACGTGAGTTCCGGTAACTGAGGATCCAAATGGTGTGCATGCAAATTAAAGAAAGCCATGAAGTCAGACTTACTGAGGAGAAAGAACAGGAGAACAATAGTACAGTGTCCAAAGGACAAGATTCCCTCATGCATAAAGTGTGGACTCGGAGTCTACCAACCTGTTTTTGTAAGGCTGGTTCCATTCAGCCTAAAACCAGCTTTATCTGCTGCTGTCACAAGTGCTTGTGCAAAACTGCCGCTGGCAAAGATGGCGCCATCTGAGGAGCTACCTACACTAGATCTATGACTAGAAAAGTCACCTTCCTCATCAGATGCAGAGCCCCAGCCATTTACCATTGAACCTAAAAACAAATGTAGTTGTCTAGTGAGTTGTGCAGAATGGATGTCAGCTACTTGTACACAGTCTACCAATGAACAAGATCGCCTTAACTTTTTCTGGTGGTCAATCGGGCTTTATCAACACTTCTTCGGTCATTTTCAAGAACCATTCATGTTCTTAAACATCTATAGTACAGAATAATGAAGTTCTTTTAATACCTATATCTGCTTGAAATAGCTGAAAAACATGCCCCATAGGGTTCCTTTCTTATATTGATTAAATTATCACATGGCCATTTTCCAAAAGAGAGTTGCTATGAATAACAAGTCCTAAAATTCAGAGACCATCTTTTATTGAAGGAGATTGCTGTATTTTGAAAGTAAATATCAAGGACTTAAAGAAATTGTGGGGAGTCGGGTGGTAAGCGCAGTGGGTTAAGCACATGTGGCACAAAGCGCAAGGACCACCATGAGGATCCGGGTTCGAGCCCCCCGCTCCCCACCAGTAGGGGAGTCGCTTCACAGGTGGTGAAGCAGGTCTGCAGGTGTCTGTCTTTCTCTCCCCCTCTCTGTCTTCCCCTCCTCTCTCCATTTCTCTCTGTCCTATCCAAGAATGACGCCATCAACAACAATAACTAAAACAACAATAAAAACAAGGGCAACAAAAAGGAAATAAATGAATAAAAGAGAAAAATAAAAAATAAATTGTGTGGATCTATTTCAAGTTTAATGTAGTTTCTAATAATAACTGCATGAAATCCATATTTGCATGATATAGAAGGACTAGAATTATTTCAAGATCTAAATTTTAAGTTATTTTCTCAAGAAATAACAACAAATATTCATAAACAAAATATATAAACAATGAAAGCAAATAAACTATGAAGACAAGAAAAATATGTCCTTCAGAAGTTCTATTAATCCCAAAGCTTAGTATTAATACAGAAATGTGTTTTTAATTGTTCTTAAAACTCCAGTGCTGGCCTTTATTTCATAAAATTAGTTACCATGAAAAAAAAATCGATGGCTTTAATATGGACATTTCTGCAAATTCCAATATGGTATTACATTTTTTTTAAAGCAGCTATTGTGGTCTGGGAGGTGGCGCAGCAGTGGCTAAGGCACTAGACTCTCAAGCGTGAGGTCCTGAGTTCAATCCCCGGCAGCACATGTACCAGGGTAATGTCTGGTTCTTTCTCTCTCTCCTCCTATACTTCTCATTAACAAATAAGTTTTTAAAAACTTTAAAAAATGCAGCTGTCTTTTTGTGAAAAGACAATGAAAGAATAATAAAAGATTCTAACAAACATCTTTCAAATATCTTTCATTCTTAATTTTTCAGCTGGTCAATTATAATTTTATATACTACCAAGCACATCGGAATTTAAACCTATTACAGAATACAGTTATTAGGACAATGTTTATTTTAAGTAGGTATATATTTAATTTATGACACAATAAACTGTGTTACAGCATTTTTTAAATAGAGGCAAAAGTACTTATGTTACAGCATTTTTGAAAATGAGGCAAAAGTAGTTATGTCTAACAAAGCAGACACAGTCATACAGAAGAGATTAAAATTGTATATCGTGTTTTCCAATATTTTGAAGACAACAGCAGAGTTAGGAGAGTAACCACACTGAAGTTTCATTAGTTTTAGTTGAGGTGCTAAGATACAATAACATGGGTTCATGCACTTTCTAGACACAGAAAACAGAAACCAACGGGATCTGAGAAGTTAAAAGGATGTTAAGTGTAGCGTAGGAAAGATAGAGTTTTGATTCTATTTGCCAAAAGCACAGAGATGCACTTTTTACTTTCCGAACAAATTCCCTCAACACAGACTACTGCAAGGAAGCCAAGGTAACACCATCAACGGAGACTCTTCTGAGAGAATCATTTTTTGAGTTAGTAATCACAAGTCAAGAACCAACAGTCCAAAATGAAAGGAGAAATGATGCAATAAGCTGTGCAATACAGGGCTACAGTAGATAAGGAAAAAATCAAAGTCATTCAGTCAGTGGTCAGAAAAGAATATGAAACCTTAGAATGGAGCACAGTTTTGAAACATGGAGAGGTACAACCCTAGGATTTATCATGCCTTATCTGAATCTTTGAACGAGCATTGTCAACGGATAGTATAATTTTATTCCTAAGTTTCCCCTGATTTCCTTCTGGTCCTCTTTATTTTTCTCATTGCCATCTATATTATTCTTTGGAAATATCTTGATTTCCCTGGGCAGACGACCTCACCAACGTGTCCTGGAACCTCACCTCATTGGAGCCCTGCCCCAATCGGGAAAGATAGAAACAGGCTGGGGGTATGGATCCACCTGCTAACACCCATGTCCAGCAGAGAAGCAATTACAGAAGCCAGACCTTCCACCTTCTGCTCCCTGTAAAGAATTTTGGCCCAGACTCCCAGAGGGATAAAGAATAGGGAATCTTCCAACGGAGGGGATGGGATCTAGAACTCTGATGGTGGGAACTGAATGAGGTTGTACCCCTGTTATCTTAAAATCTTTGTAATCATTATTAAATCATTAATACATTTAAAATAAAAAGTTTGGTCTCAGGGTCGGGTGGGAAACCTGGTTGAGTGCACACATTACCATGAGCAATGACCAAGGTTCAAGGCCTCGGTCCCCACTAGCAGGGGAGGAAACTTCTCAAGTGGTGAAGCAGTGCTGCAGTCATAAATCACTCTCTCTCTCAAATTTATTTCTTTTTTATATTAAAATCATTATGTATATACTAATGCATCTTATACTGAGTAGATTGCTATTTTGCATCAATGAACGAAGTTATTTCCGTGAAAATGTAACACTCACTATAATATCACATTAAGTCTTGGGTGAGCCTCATTTTAAATCAATATCTATATAGATACCACACTTTTCACTGCTAGAAAAATCCAGCTCTGCCCTTCACTATATGATCAACCCTCTTTTTTTTTTTCTTAAGCCAAATCATTCAGTCAACAGGTAATTTGGTCTTACAGTCGAAATTATTTTTTTAAGATTTTTATTTATTTTGCCTCCAGGATTATTGCTGGAGCTCGGTGCCTACACTATGACTCACTGTTCCTGGGGCCATTTTTTAAAAATTTTTATAGTTGTTGCTGTTGTTATTTCTGGATAGGATGGAGAGAAATTGAGAGAGGAGGGGTAGATAGAAAGAGAGAGAAAGAAAGATAAACAACTGAAGACCTGACATTAAAAATAAAAAGTCAGTCTCC
The DNA here is from genome assembly GCF_950295315.1 of Erinaceus europaeus. Lineage (NCBI taxonomy): Eukaryota > Metazoa > Chordata > Mammalia > Eulipotyphla > Erinaceidae > Erinaceus > Erinaceus europaeus. The sequence continues at coordinate 93,936,076 of NC_080175.1, forward strand.
TTGACATAGAAAATTGTTTATCAAAGAATTTCCACATATGTATTTGCCAATCTCTAAACAAAGTAACTACTTCCTTGTCTTTCTTTGTGTCCTTTCTCTAATATCATCTCAAACATTAAGACTCCTGTTAGACCCTCAACAATTCAGGTTACTCAAAAGCTTTCTCTTTTTCTCCTCCTGAGGAAGGTGAAATTATCGGAAAGACATGGCTTCAAGTAAATATTGATCACTAGTTATTTTTTTAACCCTCTATAACAGTATAAAGACTTAAATGACTTCAGAACTCAAGGGTATTAGAGAAAGCTATAGCCATGAGGGACAATAATCAGTCTGTATATTCCAAACAAAATAAAACAAAGTAGTTCTGCAGGTTAGAATAGTTGAATTTACTTCACAATAAGGACATGAAACAGACAAAATAAATGTTCTTTCTTTGGTAACCCGCTCCTCACTAGTTGAGTATGCTATATGGAATGGGCTGATTTGTGGGAACTATATTAAAAACTAGTTGACAACATCAAACAATTGAATTAAAAGTACATAACATGGGGCTCAGGCAGTGGCACACTGGGCTAAAAGCACACAGTACAAAGCACAAGGATCCCGGTTCCAGCCCCCAGCTCCCCATCTGCAGGCAGGTTGCTTCGTAAGTGGTGAAGCAGGTCTGCGGGTATCTGTCTTTCTCTGTCTCAACCCTCTTCTCCCCACTCAATTTCTCTCTGTCCTATCCAATAAAATGGAAAAAGGCGGCCACCAAGAGCAGTAGATTCGTAGTGCAGGAACAGAGCCCCAGCAATAACCTTGGAAGCTAAATAAATAAATGAAAAATAAAAAGTACATTAGATTTTCTCCATATTTTAAAATGGTTAAAATTTATATAATTATTGATATTACTGATTTACCTTGCCTATAGCTACTATATTTCACCTTGCTTTCAATATTGGTGATCAAACAAGATCTGAAAATTTACAGAAATCATTAACTATAGGGGCCAGGTGGAAGCATGCACACATTACTATGCATTAAGGATCAGGGTTCAAATCCCTTCCCCAGCTACTAAAGGAAGCTCCTGGAATGGTGGAGCAGTGATGCAGGTAACTCTCTTTCTCCCTCCCTTGTCTATTTCTTTCTTTTTAAAAAATATTTATTTATTCCCTTTTGTTGCCCTTGTTTTATTGTTGTAGCTATTGTTGTTGTTACTGGATAGGACAGAGAGAAATGGAGAAAGGAGGGGAGGAAAGAGAGGAGGAGAGAAAGACAGACACCTGCAGACCTGCTTCACCGCCTGTGAAGCGACTCCCTTGCGGGTGGGGAGCTGGGGGGTCGAACCGGGATCCTTCTGCTGGTCCTTGCGCTTTGTGCCACGTGCGCTTAACCTGCTGCGCTATTGCCCGACTCCCTTTTTGTCTATTTCTTATGTCTCTATTAGAAAAGCAAAAAATCAGGGTGGTGGTGGAAAGGGGGGTGACTTTTTGACAAATATAACTATAAGGTGGAAAATGAACATGGGTAACGGCAGCTTAGTTAGAGATTCTGTACAAATCAAAAGCAATCTGGACCAATTTGACATGTTATGGCCTTCAGAATGATCAATATATATCTAAGCATTGAATAAAAAATGAATTTTATGTCACTTAGGCAAATTTATTTGTGTTTACATTTTTAATCTTTCAAAATTCCTCTCAATTCTAAAATTGTGGAAAGACAAAAAATATATATATATCTCAAATGCATTCAAGTTCCAAAGGGGAACTGTACACAGGACATTAAGTTCTTGCTCAAATGTTACCGAGCAGTCACATGCTATGATAAAGTGGCATCTTGCTGTGTCTGTGTTACATCTTCACCACTAAAATTAATTTAGGATCAGTCATCAATTCATTTACATGTCATTTTCTGCTAAATCTTTCCTTGCTGATGAATGCTTATTCTTAGATCCATTAAGCTAGAGTCAAATCTGTGCTTTATAATATGACCCTGTTAATTGTTGCATTACCATTTTTATGAGATACAAAATCTAGCTGTCCCTTTTTTTTTTCCCCCCACACAATCTTCAATCGAGTATCTCTCTCTATTGAGTAAAACCTGCCTATCTTTCAATGAATATCTTTAGCTAAAAGTGACTTCGGAAAAATCAATCCAAATATTGATCTCTACCAGGTAGGGAAAACATATCTAATTTTTACAAGTCCTTTCATGCAAATATACTGAATATGCAACAGTGTCAGCTATGTTCATAAGAGGCAAGGAAAAAAAAAGGGGGGGAGGGGGCAGGTGTTGGGATACCTGGTTAAAAGCACATGTTATTGGTAATATGCAAGGACAAAATCTAGCTGGTGCAAGCCCCTGGTCTCTCTCTGCAGGGTGAAAGCTTCATGTGGTAAAGCGGTATTGCAGGTGTCTCTCTGTCTTTCTCACCCTCCCTATCTTTCCTCCCCCTCTCAATTTCTCTCTGTCCTATCAAACAGAAAATAATAAAATAAAAAAGAGACTAAAAAGAAAATAAAGCCAAGTACTGAGCAATTAAAAAATCAATTTCATAGGAAATACGTCATCTGTTAACTTGTTCAACTTGTACCTATTACATTTTTGCAGTTCATATTTGTTTTTAAATCCAAGATATTGAAATTTTTCCTAAGAAAATCATTTAAAAATATATCAACATTATTGCTGTAATTTGCCTAACATTAAAAATAATTTCCATATGAAGCAGTTACAGAAGCCAGACCTACTACCTTCTGCACCTCATAAAGACTATTGGTCCATACTCCCAGAAGAGTAAAGAATAGGAAACTTTCCAATGAACGGGATGGGATATGGAACTCTGGTGGAGGGAACTGAATGGGATGGTACCCCTGTTATCCTACAGTCTTGTTAATCATTCTTAAATCACTAATGAAATTTTTAAGAGCAAAAATAATAACCTCCATATACTTATGCTTCTAAATAGTTACTTCTCTAAAAGTTGTGTGGTCTAGTAAAATGGTGAGGCTGTCAGGTTTTATTGTTTTCAAAATGATTTGAAATGGTTTGGGAGTTCCAGTAAAAACCTCTGAAAACATAAAATACAGAAAACATAGAAGCAGGATTGCCTTTTAGTCATGGTATTTATGTGAGGTATATTTATTCGTTTTACTTCATGGCGCTCTCTTATTCTCTGTGATCATTGAGGCAGTTAGAATCTTGGCACCAAGCTCAAGACATTCTTCTCTTGCCCTTCCCACCATTGTCTCTCGTTTCTCTTTTCCTGTGGTGGAGCCATTAAATTCAGGGAACACTCAGCTTTGTCTCCCATCATGGTAGTTTCAGGAAGAAGTATTAAAGGTTTCCCCCCATCCTATTAACCAATGTGGGAGGTTTGGGGTTTAGGTATATATATATATTAAAAGTGTATTCCTGAGGATAGAAATAATCCTCTGGGCTTACTTACTTTCTTTTTTGTTTGTTTGTTATTATTTATTTATTGGATAGAAACAGCCAGAAATCAAGAGGGGAGGGAGACATAGAGAGGGAGAAAGTCAGAGAGACACCTGCATTCCTGCCTCACCATTCCTGAAGCTTTCCCCCTGCAGGTGGGGATTGGGAGCTCAAAGCAGGGTCCTTGCGCACTGTAACGTGTGTGCTCAACCAGGTGTGTCATCACCCGGCCCCTGGCCTTACTTTCTATCCAAACCAGAATGTGATGTTCTATAATGAAACTTTTTATTTATTTGCTTTTTCCTTGACTACTACTACTTCTTCCTCTCCTCCTCCTCCTCCTTCTTCTTCTCCATCTTCTTCTTCACTTTATTACAACTGGACAGATTTAAATTGAGTGAACTAAATATAAATCATAAAATTAAGATTTCCTTCAAAAAGTAATGACAGAGTTTCATATTTTTATGCGTGAGTTGCTGAAAAAACATAAAACAAAAATGAGGAATAATAAAATCACATCTTAA